>NC_136019.1:23246840-23546840 GCF_048128805.1 Centroberyx gerrardi | reverse complement strand
TTTTAAACTGCCACATTTCTCACAGTTTTAACATTACATACACATATTATACTTTGGTTCAGCCGTTTCAATTTGAACAGACGATCCACGGTCAGTCATGTTAAGAAACACGCACACGCCCACGCCCACACGTGCCTACACACACCACATATGCTAGGTATTCGTTACTATGGGCTGTCACGAGCAACAGTTTGCACGCTCAGCAATCACACGCATTTTCTCCAGAAAATGCACCTTTCTAGTTGTGTGATTGCTGACTCAGCAATCACAGGTATAATATTCCCACTATTTATTATTGTGTGATTGCTGACTCAGCAATCACAGGTATAATATTCCCACTATTTATTATTATTATTATTATTATTATTATTATTAATCCGTACACTTTTTTGGCACCTATCTACTCCTTCATACTTTTAGCTAGAAACTCCGTTCAAACTTTAAAATGTTCAGCTTGTTTAGGACATAGGCGCGTGTATTCAACTTTTTGATATCTATTCTACTTTTTAAACTATTCTACTTTTTTCTACTTTTTTTTACAATGGAAGTCTATGGGCGGAATGTTAAAACCATGCCCTCTTTGAACTCTAACTACTCTTTCATACTTTAAGCTATTAACTCCATTCAAACTTTAAACGGGTCACCACTTTTAGTACTTTATCACTTTAATTCAGCTTTTTCATACCTTTTGTACTTTTTGAGTAATCGCAGTTTACGTTTTATACTTTTTTCAACCTTTATAATGGGACCCTATGTAGCTACGCTAGAGTGCGTGATGTCACAATTCACTCTAGCAGACTTTACAGGCTGCACTTTTTACTAAATTCACACATTTTAAAACTGTGACAGTTCACACAACTTTAATACTACATACACATATTATACATCAAACCCTTCAGCTGCTTCTGCTCTCACTCACAATGTCAATATATAAGCGATGCGATGTATACTTTTTGAGATATTAACGTTTGTTTGACACTAGTGTTCCAGTCTCTTTTACAGTAGTTTCTGCTGCTCTGCTGCTCTCTTACACATGCAGCTGTTCTGCTTATTTCACTCTTCTCCATTTCAACATATCTTTAACATATTTTCATACCTTTTTTACTTGTTAGTATTAATACATTTTAGTACATTTTTAACATTATTACTTGTCACTGCCTTCCTACTCTTCATACTACTAGTACCCTCCAGCTTTTCACATCAGCCTTCCTAACAGATAGTTTGTTCGCCTTCATAGTCTTCCTACCAACTACATGTTTTTATACCTTTTTGCTTCTTAGTATTGTTACATTTTAGTACATTTTAGTACATTTCCACTCTTTCACAGTAGTTTCTGCTGCTCTGCTGCTCTCTTACACATGCAGCTCTTCTGCTTATTTCACTCATCTCCTTTTCAACATGTCTTTTACATATTTTCATACCTTTTTGACTTCTTAGTATTATTACATTTTAGTACATTTCTAAAATTATTACCTGTCACTGCCTTCCTACTCTTCATACTACTAGTACCTTCCAGCTTTTCACATAAGCCTTCCTACTCTTCCTACCAGCTGCACATTTTTATACCTTTTTACTTCTTAGTATTGTTACATTTTAGTATATTTTAGTACATTTCCACTCTATTTCACAGTAGTTTCTGCTGCTCTCTTACACATGCAGCTCTTCTGCTTATTTCACTCTTCTCCATTTCAACATGTCTTTTACATACTTTCATACCTTTTTTACTTGTTAGTATTATTACATTTTAGTACATTTCTAACATTATTACTTGTCACTGCTTTCCTACTCTTCATACTACCAGTACCTTCCAGCTTTTCACATAAGCCTTCCTACTCTTCCTACCAACTGCACATTTTTATACCTTTTTTACTTATTAGTATTATTACATTTTAGTACATTTCTAACATTATTACTTGTCACTGCCTTCTTACTCTTCCTACTTTTCATACTACTAGTACCTTCCAACATTTCTCTCACTCACGTTGTTGGACACACACTTCTCATTTTTTCAATCTTCTCCATTTTAATGTGTCTTTTACACATTTGCTCACCCTTTTCTTCTCACTATTTTTACATTTTAGTACATTTCTAACATCATTACTTATCACTTGGACACTCATTACAGCTCCTTCAAAGAAGTGTTTTAAACTGCCACATTTCCCACAGTTCTAACATTACATACACATATACTTTGGTTCAGCCGTTTTAATTTGAACAGAAAATACACGGTCAGTCATGTTAAGAAACACGCACACGGACACGCCCACACACACACGTGCCTACACACACCACATATGCTAGGTATTCGTTACTATGGGCTGTCGCGAGCAACAGTTTGCACGCTCAGCAATCACACGCATTTTCTCCAGAAAATGCACCGTTCTAGTATTGCAGATAATATTCCCCACCGTACATTTCTTCGGCACCTAACTCCTTCCACATACTTTCACCTAGAGACTCCGTTCAAACTTTCCACTGTTCGGCTTCTTTAGGAGATGCGTGCTTGTATTTTTATAAGCAATCTGATTTCTACTTTTTAAAATATTCTACTTTTTTCTATTTTTCTGTTTTACAATGTAAGTCTATGGGAGGACTGTTCAAACGCTAGAGTGCGTGATGTCATCCCGCACTCTAGCAGACTCTACAGACTGTAGAGGCTGTGATTTTTACTAAATATTACATTTTCTTAAACTGTCATCACTCCCACAACATTCACACTACATCCACATATTAGATATCAAACTGTTCTGCTACTTCTTCTGCCACTCACAATGTCAATATCTAACTCATAGCTTTTATACTTTTTGAGTTAGGGACGTTTGTTCAACACTAGTGCAAAACTGTGTTTTACAGTACTTTTCTCTCCTTTGAACAGCCTTGTCTTGTACACTTTTCTAAACTGTCACTATTCCCACAATTTTCACACTACAGACATATATTTTACATCAAAGTCTTTGGCTATTTCTTCTGTCACTCACAATGTAAATATCTAAGTGATAGCACTTGTAGTTTTTGAGTTAGGGACGTTTGTTCAACACTACTGCTTTACAGTCTTTTGACTACTTTAAACAGCTTTTTCTTTTTACACTTGCAGTATTTAAACTGTAGTACCTCCCACAATTTTCACACTACATACTTATATTATATATCAAACTCTTCACATACTTCTTCTGTGTATCACAATGTAAATATCTAAGTGATGGGATTTGTAGTTTTTGAGATATGGATGTTTGTTCAACACCAGTGCTATATTGTGTGTGCCTTTTTTGAACAGATTTTGTCTTTTAACCTTCAATCACTTCCACAACTTTAACATTACATACATATGTTATATATTAAACTCTTCAGCTACTTCTGCTCTCACTCACAATGTAAATATATAAACAATATGATGTATAGTTTTTAAATTATTAACATTTGTTCGACACTAGGGCTCCACTCTGTCACATTACTTTCTGTTCCACTGCTGCTGTCTTACACATGCAGCTCTCCTCCACTTGTCCTTTTTTCACTCTTGTCCATTTTAACATGTCTTTTACATATTTTCATACCTTTTTTACTTCTTAGTATTATTACATTTTAGTACATTTCTAACATTATTACTTGTCACCTTAGTATTTTCTGTTTTTTCTACTGAATATATATCCACTCTTCATACTATTCATACTTCTTGTACCTTTCATCTTTTATATATAAGCCTTCCTACTCTTCCTACTGTTCATACTACTAGTACCTTCCAGCTTTTCACATAAGCCTTCCTACTCTTCCTACCAACTGCACATTTTTATACCTTTTTACTTCTTAGTACTGTTACATTTTAGAACATTCCCACTCTATTTCACAGTAGTTTCTGCTGCACTGCTGCTCTCATACACATGCAGCTCTTCTCCACTTGTCCTTTTTTCACTCTTCTCCATTTTAACATGTCTTTTACATATTTTCATACCTTTTTACTTGTTAGTATTATTACATTTTAGTACATTTCTAACATTACTACTTGTCACTGCCTTCTTACTCTTCCTATTTTTCATACTACTAGTACCTTCCAGCATTTCTCTCACTCACATTGTTGGACACACACACTTCTCATTTTTTCACTGTTATCCATTTTAATGTGTCTTTGACACATTTGCTAACCCTTTTCTTCTCACTATTTTTACATTTTAGTACATTTCTAACATCATTACTTATCACTTGGACACTCATTGCAGCTCCTTCAAAGAAGTGTTTTAAACTGCCACATTTCCCACAGTTTTAACATTACATACACATATACTTTGGTTCAGCCGTTTCAATTTGAACAGACGATCCACGGTCAGTCATGTTAAGAAACACGCACACGTCCACACCCACACACACACGTGCCTACACACACCACATATGCTAGGTATTCCTTACTATGGGCTGTCATGAGCAACAGTTTGCATGCTCAGCAATCACACGCATTTTCTCCAGAAAATGCACCGTTCTAGTATTGCAGATAATATTCCCCACTGTACATTTCTTCGGCACCTAACTCCTTCCACATACTTTCACCTAGAGACTCCGTTCAAACTTTAAAATGTTCAGCTTGCTTAGGACATGCGTGCTTGTATTCAACTTTTTGATATCTTTTATAATTTTTAAAATATTCTACTTTTTTCTATTTTTATTTGTTACAATGGAAGTCTATGGGAGGACTGTTCAAACCATGCCCTCTTTGAACTCTAACTACTCTTTCATACTTTAAGGTAGAAACTCCATTCAAACTTTAAATGGGTCACCACTTTTAGTACTTTATCACTTTAATTCAGCTTTTTCATACCTTTTGTACTTTTTGAGTAATCACAGTTTAAGTTTTATACTTTTTTTAACCTTTATAATGGGACCCTATGGAGCTACGCTAGAGTGCGTGATGTCACAACTCACTCTAGCAGACTTTACAGGCTGTACTTTTTACTAAATTCACACATTTTAAAACTGTGACAGTTCACACAACTTTACTACTACATACACATATTATACATCAAACCCTTCAGCTGCTTCTGCTCTCATTCACGTCAATATATAAGCGATGCGATGTATAGTTTTTGAGATATTAACGTTTGTTTGACAGTAGTGTTCCAGTCTTTTTCACAGTAGTTTCTGCTGCTCTTCTGCTTATTTCACTCTTCTCCATTTCAACATGTCTTTTACATATTTTCATACCTTTTTTACTTGTTAGTATTATTACATTTTAGTACATTTCTAACATTATTACTTGTCACTGCCTTCCTACTCTTCATACTACTAGTACCCTCCAACTTTTCACATCAGTCTTCCTACTATCTGTCCTGAGGAGAGATAGTTTGTTCGCCTTCATAGTCTTCCTACCAACTACATATTTTTATACCTTTTTACTTCTTAGTACTGTTACATTTTAGTACATTTCTAACTATTACTTGTCACTTTCGTATTTTCTGTTTTTTCTACTGAATATATATCCACTCTTCATACTTCATACTTCTTGTACCTTTCATCTTTTATATATAAGCCTTCCTAGTCTTCCTACTGTTCATACTACTAGTACCTTCCAGCTTTTCACATAAGCCTTCCTACTCTTCCTACCAACTGCACATTTTTATACCTTTTTACTTCTTAGTACTGTTACATTTTAGTATATTTTAGAACATTTCCACTCTATTTCACAGTATTTTCTGCTGCTCTGCTGCTATCTTACACATGCAGCTCTTCTGCTTATTTCACTCTTTTCCATTTCGCAATGTCTTTTACATATTTTCATACCTTTTTTACTTCTTAGTATTTTTACATTTTAGTACATTTCTAACATTATTACTTGTCACTTTAGTATTTTCTGTTTTTTCTACTGAATATATATCCACTCTTCATACTATTCATACTTCTTGTACCTTTCAGCTTTTATATATAAGCCTTCCTACTCTTCCTACCAACTACATATTTTTATACCTTTTTACTTCTTAGTATTGTTACATTTTAGTATATTTTAGTACATTTCCACTCTTTTTCACGGTAGTTTCTGCTGCACTGCTGCTCTTACACATGCAGCTCTTCTGCTTATTTCACTCTTCTCCATTTCAACATGTCTTTTACATATTTTCATACCTTTTTTACTTGTTAGTATTATTACATTTTAGTACATTTCTAACATTATTACTTGTCACTGCCTTCCTACTCTTCATACTACTAGTACCCTCCAGCTTTTCACATAAGCCTTCCTAACAGATAGTTTGTTCACCTTCATAGTCTTCCTACAAACTACATATTTTTATACCTTTTTACTTCTTAGTACTGTTACATTTTAGTACATTTCTAACATTATTACTTGTCACTTTCTTATTTTCTGTTTTTTTCTACTCATACACATATTATACTTTGCTTCAGCCGTTTCAGTTTGAACAGACGATCCACAGTCATGTTCAAAAACACGCGCACACACACACACACATACAGCTGCTGGTACATACACATCCACCCGCACGCACACACACACACACACACACACACACACACACACACACGCACACACACACAGAGACAGAAATATGTGACATAGATACAGCCATAGGATAAGAAAGAGGGAAAGAGGAGAGTGATAGACCAGTCACAGACGGCCAACAGAAAGGGTGAGCTGTACCCACACTAAACTGCACCAGTGCCACAGTTTGCACGCTCAGCAATCACACGCATTTTCTCCAGAAAATGCACCTTTCTAGTTATTATTATTATTATTATTATTAATCCGTACACTTTTTTGGCACCTATCTACTCCTTCATACTTTTAGCTAGAAACTCCGTTCAAACTTTAAAATGTTCAGCTTGTTTAGGACATAGGCGCGTGTATTCAACTTTTTGATATCTATTCTACTTTTTAAACTATTCTACTTTTTTCTACTTTTTTTTACAATGGAAGTCTATGGGCGGAATGTTAAAACCATGCCCTCTTTGAACTCTAACTACTCTTTCATACTTTAAGCTATTAACTCCATTCAAACTTTAAACGGGTCACCACTTTTAGTACTTTATCACTTTAATTCAGCTTTTTCATACCTTTTGTACTTTTTGAGTAATCGCAGTTTACGTTTTATACTTTTTTCAACCTTTATAATGGGACCCTATGGAGCTACGCTAGAGTGCGTGATGTCACAATTCACTCTAGCTGACTTTACAGGCTGCACTTTTTACTAAATTCACACATTTTAAAACTGTGACAGTTCACACAACTTTAATACTACATACACATATTATACATCAAACCCTTCAGCTGCTTCTGCTCTCACTCACAATGTCAATATATAAGCGATGCGATGTATACTTTTTGAGATATTAACGTTTGTTTGACACTAGTGTTCCAGTCTCTTTTACAGTAGTTTCTGCTGCTCTGCTGCTCTCTTACACATGCAGCTGTTCTGCTTATTTCACTCTTCTCCATTTCAACATATCTTTAACATATTTTCATACCTTTTTTACTTGTTAGTATTAATACATTTTAGTACATTTTTAACATTATTACTTGTCACTGCCTTCCTACTCTTCATACTACTAGTACCCTCCAGCTTTTCACATCAGCCTTCCTAACAGATAGTTTGTTCGCCTTCATAGTCTTCCTACCAACTACATGTTTTTATACCTTTTTGCTTCTTAGTATTGTTACATTTTAGTACATTTTAGTACATTTCCACTCTTTCACAGTAGTTTCTGCTGCTCTGCTGCTCTCTTACACATGCAGCTCTTCTGCTTATTTCACTCATCTCCTTTTCAACATGTCTTTTACATATTTTCATACCTTTTTGACTTCTTAGTATTATTACATTTTAGTACATTTCTAAAATTATTACTTGTCACTGCCTTCCTACTCTTCATACTACTAGTACCTTCCAGCTTTTCACATAAGCCTTCCTACTCTTCCTACCAGCTGCACATTTTTATACCTTTTTACTTCTTAGTATTGTTACATTTTAGTATATTTTAGTACATTTCCACTCTATTTCACAGTAGTTTCTGCTGCTCTCTTACACATGCAGCTCTTCTGCTTATTTCACTCTTCTCCATTTCAACATGTCTTTTACATACTTTCATACCTTTTTTACTTGTTAGTATTATTACATTTTAGTACATTTCTAACATTATTACTTGTCACTGCTTTCCTACTCTTCATACTACCAGTACCTTCCAGCTTTTCACATAAGCCTTCCTACTCTTCCTACCAACTGCACATTTTTATACCTTTTTTACTTATTAGTATTATTACATTTTAGTACATTTCTAACATTACTACTTGTCACTGCCTTCTTACTCTTCCTACTTTTCATACTTCTAGTACCTTCCAGCATTTCTCACTCACGTTGTTGGACACACACACTTCTCATTTTTTCACTCTTCTCCATTTTAATGTGTCTTTTACACATTTGCTCACCCTTTTCTTCTCACTATTTTTACATTTTAGTACATTTCTAACATCATTACTTATCACTTGGACACTCATTACAGCTCCTTCAAAGATGTGTTTTAAACTGCCACATTTCCCACAGTTTTAACATTACATACACATATACTTTGGTTCAGCCGTTTCAATTTAAACAGACGATACACGGTCAGTCATGTTAAGAAACACGCACACGGACACGCCCACGCACACACGTGCCTACACACACCACATATGCTAGGTATTCGTTACTATGGGCTGTCACGAGCAACAGTTTGCACGCTCAGCAATCACACGCATTTTCTCCAGAAAATGCACCTTTCTAGTATTGCAGATAATATTCCCCACCGTACATTTCTTCGGCACCTAACTCCTTCCACATACTTTCACCTAGAGACTCCGTTCAAACTTTCCACTGTCCGGCTTCTTTAGGAGATGCGTGCTTGTATTTTTATAAGCAATCTGATTTCTACTTTTTAAAATATTCTACTTTTTTCTATTTTTCTATTTTTCAATGTAAGTCTATGGGAGGACTGTTCAAATGCTAGAGTGCGTGATGTCATCACGCACTCTAGCAGACTCTACAGACTGTAGAGGCTGTGATTGTCACTAAATATTCAATTTTCTTAAACTGTCATCACTCCCACAACTTTCACACTACATCCACATATTAGATATCAAACTGTTCAGCTACTTCTTCTGCCACTCACAATGTCAATATCTAACTCATAGCTTTTATACTTTTTGAGTTAGGGACGTTTGTTCAACACTAGTGCAAAACTGTGTTTTACAGTACTTTTCTCTCCTTTGAACAGCCTTGTCTTGTACACTTTTCTAAACTGTCACTATTCCCACAATTTTCACACTACAGACATATATTTTACATCAAATTCTTTGGCTATTTCTTCTGTCACTCACAATGTAAATATCTAAGTGATAGCACTTGTAGTTTTTGAGTTAGGGACGTTTGTTCAACACTACTGCTTTACAGTCTTTTGACTACTTTAAACAGCTTTTTCTTTTTACACTTGCAGTATTTAAACTGTAGTACATCCCACAATTTTCACACTACGTACTTATATTATATATCAAACTCTTCACATACTTCTTCCGTGTATCACAATGTAAATATCTAAGTGATGGGATTTGTAGTTTTTGAGATATGGATGTTTGTTCGATACCAGTGCTATATTGTGTGTGCCTTTTTTGAACAGATTTTGTCTTTTAACCTTCAATCACTTCCACAACTTTAACATTACATACATATGTTATATATTAAACTCTTCAGCTACTTCTGCTCTCACTCACAATGTAAATATATAAGCAATATGATGTATAGTTTTTGAGTTATTAACGTTTGTTCGACACTAGGGCTCCACTCTGTCACACTACTTTCTGTTCCACTGCTGCTCTCTTACACATGCAGCTCTTCTCCACTTGTCCTTTTTTCACTCTTCTCCATTTTAACATGTCTTTTACATATTTTCATACTTGCCACTTTCTTACTTTCTGTTTTTTTCTACTGAATATATACCTACTCTTCATACCTGCTATTCATACTCCTTATTCCTTTCAGATTTTAAAAAATAGCCTTCCTACTATCTCCTTCCACCTTTTACACATAAGCCTTCCTACATATTTTCTTACTTTTGTACTTGTTACTATTATGAAATTTTAGTACATTTCTAACATTATTACTTATCACTTTGACAGTCATTACAGCTCCTTCACAGAAGTGTTTTAAACTGCCACATTTCTCACAGTTTTAACATTACATACACATATTATACTTTGCTTCAGCCGTTTCAGTTTGAACAGACGATCCACAGTCATGTTCAAAAACACGCGCACACACACACACACACACACACACACACACACACAGACAGAAATATGTGACATAGATACAGCCATAGGATAAGAAAGAGGGAAAGAGGAGAGTGATAGACCAGTCACAGACAGCCAACAGAAAGGGTGAGCTGTACCCACACTAAACTGCACCAGTGCCACAGTTTGCACGCTCAGCAATCACACGCATTTTCTCCAGAAAATGCACCTTTCTAGTTGTGTGATTGCTGACTCAGCAATCACAGGTATAATATTCCCACTATTTATTATTATTATTATTATTATTATTATTAATCCGTACACTTTTTTGGCACCTATCTACTCCTTCATACTTTTAGCTAGAAACTCCGTTCAAACTTTAAAATGTTCAGCTTGTTTAGGACATAGGCGCGTGTATTCAACTTTTTGATATCTATTCTACTTTTTAAACTATTCTACTTTTTTCTACTTTTTTTTACAATGGAAGTCTATGGGCGGAATGTTAAAACCATGCCCTCTTTGAACTCTAACTACTCTTTCATACTTTAAGCTATTAACTCCATTCAAACTTTAAACGGGTCACCACTTTTAGTACTTTATCACTTTAATTCAGCTTTTTCATACCTTTTGTACTTTTTGAGTAATCGCAGTTTACGTTTTATACTTTTTTCAACCTTTATAATGGGACCCTATGGAGCTACGCTAGAGTGCGTGATGTCACAATTCACTCTAGCAGACTTTACAGGCTGCACTTTTTACTAAATTCACACATTTTAAAACTGTGACAGTTCACACAACTTTAATACTACATACACATATTATACATCAAACCCTTCAGCTGCTTCTGCTCTCACTCACAATGTCAATATATAAGCGATGCGATGTATACTTTTTGAGATATTAACGTTTGTTTGACACTAGTGTTCCAGTCTTTATCACAGTAGTTTCTGCTGCTCTGCTGCTCTCTTACACATGCAGCTGTTCTGCTTATTTCACTCTTCTCCATTTCAACATGTCTTTAACATATTTTCATACCTTTTTTACTTCTTAGTATTATTACATTTTAGTACATTTCTAACATTATTACTTGTCACTGCCTTCTTACTCTTCATACTACTAGTACCTTCCAGCTTTTCACATAAGCCTTCCTACTCTTCCTATCAACTGCATACTTTTATACCTTTTTACTTCTTAGTATTATTACATTTTAGTACATTTCTAAAATTATTACTTGTCACTGCCTTCCTACTCTTCATACTACTAGTACCTTCCAGCTTTTCACATGAGCCTTCTTACTCTTCCTACCAACTGCATATTTTCATACCTTTTTACTTATTAGTATTATTACATTTTAGTACATTTCTAACATTATTACTTGTCACTGCCTTCTTACTCTTCATACTACTAGTACCTTCCAGCTTTTCACATAAGCCTTCCTACTCTTCCTATCAACTGCATATTTTTATACCTTTTTACTTCTTAGTATTATTACATTTTAGTACATTTCTAAAATTATTACTTGTCACTGCCTTCCTACTCTTCATACTACTAGTACCTTCCAGCTTTTCACATAAGCCTTCCTACTCTTCCTACCAGCTGCACATTTTTATACTTTTTTACTTCTTAGTATTGTTACATTTTAGTATATTTTAGTACATTTCCACTCTATTTCACAGTAGTTTCTGCTGCACTCTTACACATGCTGCTCTTCTGCTTATTTCACTCTTCTCCATTTCAACATGTCTTTTACATATTTTCATACCTTTTTTACTTCTTAGTATTATTACATTTTAGTACATTTCTAACATTATTACTTGTCACTTTCGTATTTTCTGTTTTTTCTACTGAATATATATCCACTCTTCTTACTATTCATACTTCTTGTACCTTTCAGCTTTTATATATAAGCCTTCCTACTCTTCCTACTGTTCATACTACTTGTACCTTCCAGCTTTTCACATAAACCTTCCTACTCTTCCTACCAACTGCACATTTTTATACCTTTTTACTTCTTAGTATTGTTACATTTTAGTATATTTTAGTACATTTCCACTCTTTTTCACAGTATTTTCTGCTGCACTCTTACACATGCAGCTCTTGTGCTTATTTCACTCTTCTTCATTTCAACATGTCTTTTACATATTTTCATACCTTTTTTACTTGTTAGTATTATTACATTTTAGTACATTTCTAACATTATTACTTGTCACTGCCTTCTTACTCTTCATACTACTAGTATTTTCCAGCTTTTCACATAAGCCCTCCTACTCTTCCTATCAACTGCATATTTTTATACCTTTTTACTTCTAAGTAAAAAGCCCACGCCCACATGTGCCTACACACACCACATATGCTAGGTATTCGTTACTATGGGCTGTCACGAGCAACAGTTTGCACGCTCAGCAATCACACGCATTTTCTCCAGAAAATGCACCTTTCTAGTATTGCAGATAATATTCCCCACCGTACATTTCTTCGGCACCTAACTCCTTCCACATACTTTCACCTAGAGACTCCGTTCAAACTTTCCACTGTTCGGCTTCTTTAGGAGATGCGTGCTTGTATTTTTATAAGCAATCTGATTTCTACTTTTTAAAATATTCTACTTTTTTCTATTTTTCTATTTTACAATGTAAGTCTATGGGAGGATTGTTCAAATGCTAGAGTGCGTGATGTCATCACACACTCTAGCAGACTCTACAGACTGCAGAGGCTGTGATTGTCACTAAATATTCAATTTACTTAAACGGTCATGACTCCCACAACTTTCACACTACATCCACATATTAGATATCAAACTGTTCAGCTACTTCTTCTGCCACTCACAATGTCAATATCTAACTCATAGCTTTTATACTTTTTGAGTTAGGGACGTTTGTTCAACACTAGTGCAAAACTGTGTTTTACAGTACTTTTCTCTCCTTTGAACAGCCTTGTCTTGTACACTTTTCTAAACTGTCACTATTCCCACAATTTTCACACTACAGACATATATTTGACATCAAAGTCTTTGGCTATTTCTTCTGTCACTCACAATGTAAATATCTAAGTGATAGCACTTGTAGTTTTTGAGTTAGGGACGTTTGTTCAACACTACTGCTTTACAGTCTTTTGACTACTTTAAACAGCTTTTTCTTTTTACACTTGCAGTATTTAAACTGTAGTACCTCCCACAATTTTCACACTACGTACTTATATTATATATCAAACTCTTCACATACTTCTTCCGTGTATCACAATGTAAATATCTAAGTGATGGGATTTGTAGTTTTTGAGATATGGATGTTTGTTCGACACCAGTGCTATATTGTGTGTGCCTTTTTTGAACAGATTTTGTCTTTTAACCTTCAATCACTTCCACAACTTTAACATTACATATATATGTTATATATTAAACTCTTCAGCTACTTCTGCTCTCACTCACAATGTAAATATATAAGCAATATGATGTATAGTTTTTGAGTTATTAACGTTTGTTCGACACTAGGGCTCCACTCTGTCACACTATTTTCTGTTCCACTGCTGCTCTCTTACACATGCAGCTCTTCTCCACTTTTTTCACTCTTCTCCATTTTAACATGTCTTTTACATATTTTCATACTTGCCACTTTCTTACTTTCTGTTTTTTTCTACTGAATATATACCTACTCTTCATACCTGCTATTCATACTCCTTATTCCTTTCAGATTTTACAAAATAGTCTTCCTACTATCTCCTTCCACCTTTTACACATAAGCCTTCCTACATATTCTCTTACTTTTGTACTTGTTAGTATTATGAAATTTTAGTACATTTCTAACATTATTACTTATCACTTTGACAGTCATTACAGCTCCTTCACAGAAGTGTTTTAAACTGCCACATTTCTCACAGTTTTAACATTACATACACATATTATACTTTGCTTCAGCCGTTTCAGTTTGAACAGATGATCCACAGTCATGTTCAAAAACACACACACACACACACACACATACAGCTGCTGGTACGTACACATCCACGCCCACGCACACACACACACAGACAGAAATATGTGACATAGATACAGCCATAGGATAAGAAAGAGGGAAAGAGGAGAGTGATAGACCAGTCACAGACAGCCAACAGAAAGGGTGAGCTGTACCCACACTAAACTGCACCAGTATGCCACAGTTTGCACTCTCAGCAATCACACGCATTTTCTCCAGAAAATGCACCTTTCTAGTATTGCAGATAATATTCCCCACCGTACATTTCTTCGGCACCTAACTCCTTCCACATACTTTCACCTAGAGACTCCGTTCAAACTTTCCACTGTTCGGCTTCTTTAGGAGATGCGTGCTTGTATTTTTATAAGCAATCTGATGTCTACTTTTTAAAATATTCTACTTTTTTCTATTTTTCTGTTTTACAATGTAAGTCTATGGGAGGACTGTTCGAACGCTAGAGTGCGTGATGTCATCACTCACTCTAGCAGACTATACAGACTGTAGAGGTTGTGATTTTTACTAAATATTCAATTTTCTTAAACTGTCATCACTCCCACAACATTCACACTACATCCACATATTAGATATCAAACTGTTCTGCTACTTCTTCTGCCACTCACAATGTCAATATCTAAGCCATAATGTTTATACTTTTTGAGTTAGGGCTGTTTGTTCAACACTAGTGCAAAACTGTGTTTTACAGTACTTTTCTCTCCTTTGAACAGCCTTGTCTTGTACACTTTTCTAAACTGTCACTATTCCCACAATTTTCACACTACAGACATAAATTTTACATCAAAGTCTTTGGCTATTTCTTCTGTCACTCACAATGTAAATATCTAAGTGATAGCACTTGTAGTTTTTGAGTTAGGGACGTTTGTTCAACACTACTGCTTTACAGTCTTTTGACTACTTTAAACAGCTTTTTCTTTTTACACTTGCAGTATTTAAACTGTAGTACTTCCCACAATTTTCGCACTACATAATTATATTATATATCAAACTCTTCACATACTTCTTCTGTGTATCACAATGTAAATATCTAAGTGATGGGATTTGTAGTTTTTGAGATATGGATGTTTGTTCGACACCAGTGCTATATTGTGTGTGCCTTTTTTGAACAGATTTTGTCTTTCAACCTTCAATCACTTCCACAACTTTAACATTACATACATATGTTATATATTAAACTCTTCAGCTACTTCTGCTCTCACTCACAATATAAATATATAAGCAATATGATGTATAGTTTTTGAGTTATTAACGTTTGTTCGACACTAGGGCTCCACTCTGTCACACTACTTTCTGTTCCACTGCTGCTCTCTTACACATGCAGCTCTTCTCCACTTGTCCTTTTTTCACTCTTCTCCATTTTAACATGTCTTTTACATATTTTCATACCTTTTTACTTGTTAGTATTATTACATTTTAGTACATTTCTAACATTACTACTTGTCACTGCCTTCTTACTCTTCCTACTTTTCATACTTACCTTCCAGCATTTCTCTCACTCACGTTGTTGGACACACACACTTCTCATTTTTTCACTCTTCTCCATTTTAACGTGTCTTTTACACATTTGCTCACCCTTTTCTTCTCACTATTTTTACATTTTAGTACATTTCTAACATCATTACTTATCACTTGGACACTCATTACAGCTCCTTCAAAGAAGTGTTTCAAACTGCCACATTTCCCACAGTTTTAACATTACATACACATATACTTTGGTTCAGCCGTTTCAATTTAAACAGACGATCCACGGTCAGTCATGTTAAGAAACACGCACACGGACACACCCACGCCCACACGTGCCTACACACACCACATATGCCACAGTTTGCACGCTCAGCAATCACACGCATTTTCTCCAGAAAATGCACCTTTCTAGTTGTGTGATTGCTGACTCAGCAATCACAGGTATAATATTCCCACTATTTATTATTATTATTATTATTATTATTATTATTATTATTAATCCGTACACTTTTTTGGCACCTATCTCCTCCTTCATACTTTTAGCTAGAAACTCCGTTCAAACTTTAAAATGTTCAGCTTGTTTAGGACATAGGCGCGTGTATTCAACTTTTTGATATCTATTCTACTTTTTAAACTATTCTACTTTTTTCGACTTTTTTTTACAATGGGAGTCTATGGGCGGAATGTTCAAACCATGCCCTCTTTGAACTCTAACTACTCTTTCATACTTTAAGCTAGACACTCCATTCAAACTTTAAACGGGTCACCACTTTTAGTACTTTATTACTCTTATTCAGCTTTTTCATACCTTTTGTACTTTTTGAGTAATCACAGTTTAAGTTTTATACTTTTTTAAACCTTTATAATGGCAGCCTATGGAGCTACGCTAGAGTGCGTGATGTCACAATTCACTCTAGCAGACTTTACAGGCTGTACTTTTTACTAAATTCACACATTTTTAAACTGTGACAGTTCACACAACTTTAATACTACATACACATATTATACACCAAACCCTTCAGCTGCTTCTGCTCTCACTCACAATGTCAATATATAAGCGATGCGATGTATAGTTTTTGAGATATTAACGTTTGTTTGACACTAGTGTTCCACTCTTTTTCACAGTAGTTTCTGCTGCTCTGCTGCTCTCTTACACATGCAGCTCTTCTGCTTATTTCACTCTTCTCCATTTCAACATATCTTTAACATATTTTCATACCTTTTTTACTTGTTAGTATTAATACATTTTAGTACATTTTTAACATTATTACTTGTCACTGCCTTCCTACTCTTCATACTACTAGTACCCTCCAGCTTTTCACATCAGCCTTCCTAACAGATAGTTTGTTCGCCTTCATAGTCTTCCTACCAACTACATATTTTTATACCTTTTTGCTTCTTAGTATTGTTACATTTTAGTACATTTTAGTACATTTCCACTCTTTCACAGTAGTTTCTGCTGCTCTGCTGCTCTCTTACACATGCAGCTCTTGTGCTTATTTCACTCTTCTCCATTTCAACATGTCTTTTACATATTTTCATACCTTTTTTACTTCTTAGTATTATTACATTTTAGTACATTTCTAAAATTATTACTTGTCACTGCCTTCCTACTCTTCATACTACTAGTACCTTCCAGCTTTTCACATAAGCCTTCCTACTCTTCCTACCAGCTGCACATTTTTATACCTTTTTACTTCTTAGTATTGTTACATTTTAGTATATTTTAGTACATTTCCACTCTATTTCACAGTAGTTTCTGCTGCTCTCTTACACATGCAGCTCTTCTGCTTATTTCACTCTTCTCCATTTCAACATGTCTTTTACATACTTTCATACATTTTTTACTTCTTAGTATTATTACATTTTACTACATTTCTAACATTATTACTTGTCACTGCCTTCCTACTCTTCATACTACCAGTACCTTCCAGCTTTTCACATAAGCCTTCCTACTAACAGAAAGTTTTTTTAGCCTTCGTAGTCTTCCTACCAACTACATATTTTTATACCTTTTTACTTCTTAGTACTGTTACATTTTAGTACATTTTAGAACATTCCCACTCTATTTCACAGTATTTTCTGCTGCACTCCTCCTCTCTTACACATGCAGCACTTGTGCTTATTTCACTCTTCTTCATTTCAACATGTCTTTTACATATTTTCATACCTTTTTTACTTGTTAGTATTATTACATTTTAGTACATTTCTAACATTATTACTTGTCACTGCCTTCCTACTCTTCATACTACTAGTACCTTCCAGCTTTTCACATAAGCCTTCCTACTAACAGATAGTTTGTTAGCCTTCGTAGTCTTCCTACCAACTACATATTTTTATACCTTTTTACTTCTTAGTACTGTTACATTTTAGTACATTTTAGAACATTCCCACTCTATTTCACAGTATTTTCTGCTGCACTCCTCCTCTCTTACACATGCAGCACTTGTGCTTATTTCACTCTTCTTCATTTCAACATGTCTTTTACATATTTTCATACCTTTTTTACTTGTTAGTATTATTACATTTTAGTACATTTCTAACATTATTACTTGTCACTGCCTTCCTACTCTTCATACTACTAGTACCTTCCAGCTTTTCACATAAGCCTTCCTACTAACAGATAGTTTGTTAGCCTTCGTAGTCTTCCTACCAACTACATATTTTTATACCTTTTTACTTCTTAGTACTGTTACATTTTAGTACATTTTAGAACATTCCCACTCTATTTCACAGTATTTTCTGCTGCACTCCTCTCTTACACATGCAGCACTTGTGCTTATTTCACTCTTCTTCATTTCAACATGTCTTTTACATATTTTCATACCTTTTTTACTTGTTAGTATTATTACATTTTAGTACATTTCTAACATTATTACTTGTCACTGCCTTCCTACTCTTCATACTACTAGTACCTTCCAGCTTTTCACATAAGCCTTCCTACTAACAGATAGTTTGTTAGCCTTCGTAGTCTTCCTACCAACTACATATTTTTATACCTTTTTACTTCTTAGTACTGTTACATTTTAGTACATTTTAGAACATTCCCACTCTATTTCACAGTATTTTCTGCTGCACTCCTCCTCTCTTACACATGCAGCACTTGTGCTTATTTCACTCTTCTTCATTTCAACATGTCTTTTACATATTTTCATACCTTTTTTACTTGTTAGTATTATTACATTTTAGTACATTTCTAACATTATTACTTGTCACTGCCTTCCTACTCTTCATACTACTAGTACCTTCCAGCTTTTCACATAAGCCTTCCTACTAACAGATAGTTTGTTAGCCTTCGTAGTCTTCCTACCAACTACATATTTTTATACCTTTTTACTTCTTAGTACTGTTACATTTTAGTACATTTCTAACATTATTACTTGTCACTTTCGTATTTTCTGTTTTTTTCAACTGAATATATATCTACTCTTCATACCTGCTATTCATACTCCTTGTACCTTCCAGATTTTACAAAATAGTCTTCCTACTATCTCCTTCCACCTTTTACACATAAGCCTCCCTACATATTTTCTTACTTTTGTACTTGTTACTATTATGAAATTTTAGTACATTTCTAACATTATTACTTATCACTTTGACACTCATTACAGCTCCTTCACAGAAGTGTTTTAAACTGCCACATTTCTCACAGTTTTAACATTACATACACATATTATACTTTGGTTCAGCCGTTTCAATTTGAACAGACGATCCACGGTCAGTCATGTTAAGAAACACGCACACGCCCACGCCCACACGTGCCTACACACACCACATATGCTAGGTATTCGTTACTATGGGCTGTCACGAGCAACAGTTTGCACGCTCAGCAATCACACGCATTTTCTCCAGAAAATGCACCTTTCTAGTATTGCAGATAATATTCCCCACCGTACATTTCTTCGGCACCTAACTCCTTCCACATACTTTCACCTAGAGACTCCGTTCAAACTTTCCACTGTTCGGCTTCTTTAGGAGATGCGTGCTTGTATTTTTATAAGCAATCTGATTTCTACTTTTTAAAATATTCTACTTTTTTCTATTTTTCTATTTTACAATGTAAGTCTATGGGAGGACTGTTCAAATGCTAGAGTGCGTGATGTCATGACACACTCTAGCAGACTCTACAGACTGTAGAGGCTGTGATTTTCACTAAATATTCAATTTTCTTAAACGGTCATGACTCCCACAACTTTCACACTACATCCACATATTAGATATCAAACTGTTCTGCTACTTCTTCTGCCACTCACAATGTCAATATCTAACTCATAGCTTTTATACTTTTTCAGTTAGGGACGTTTGTTCAACACTAGTGCAAAACTGTGTTTTACAGTACTTTTCTCTCCTTTGAACAGCCTTGTCTTGTACACTTTTCTAAACTGTCACTATTCCCACAATTTTCACACTACAGACATATATTTTACATCAAATTCTTTGGCTATTTCTTCTGTCACTCACAATGTAAATATCTAAGTGATAGCACTTGTAGTTTTTGAGTTAGGGACGTTTGTTCAACACTACTGCTTTACAGTCTTTTGACTACTTTAAACAGCTTTTTCTTTTTACACTTGCAGTATTTAAACTGTAGTACCTCCCACAATTTTCACACTACGTACTTATATTATATATCAAACTCTTCACATACTTCTTCCGTGTATCACAATGTAAATATCTAAGTGATGGGATTTGTAGTTTTTGAGATATGGATGTTTGTTCGATACCAGTGCTATATTGTGTGTGCCTTTTTTGAACAGATTTTGTCTTTTAACCTTCAATCACTTCCACAACTTTAACATTACATACATATGTTATATATTAAACTCTTCAGCTACTTCTGCTCTCACTCACAATGTAAATATATAAGCAATATGATGTATAGTTTTTGAGTTATTAACGTTTGTTCGACACTAGGGCTCCACTCTGTCACACTACTTTCTGTTCCACTGCTGCTCTCTTACACATGCAGCTCTTCTCCACTTGTCCTTTTTTCACTCTTCTCCATTTTAACATGTCTTTTACATATTTTCATACCTTTTTACTTGTTAGTATTATTACATTTTAGTACATTTCTAACATTACTACTTGTCACTGCCTTCTTACTCTTCCTACTTTTCATACTACTAGTACCTTCCAGCATTTCTCTCACTCACGTTGTTGGACACACAAACTGCCACATTTCCCACAGTTTTAACATTACATACACATATACTTTGGTTCAGCCGTTTCAATTTGATACACGGTCAGTCATGTTAAGAAACACGCACACGGACACGCCGACACACACACGTGCCTACACACACCACATATGCTAGGTATTCGTTACTATGGGCTGTCACGAGCAACAGTTTGCACGTTCAGCAATCACACGCATTTTCTCCAGAAAATGCACCTTTCTAGTATTGCAGATAATATTCCCCACCGTACATTTCTTCGGCACCTAACTCCTTCCACATACTTTCACCTAGAGACTCCGTTCAAACTTTCCACTGTTCGGCTTCTTTAGGAGATGCGTGCTTGTATTTTTATAAGCAATCTGATTTCTACTTTTTAAAATATTCTACTTTTTTCTATTTTTCTGTTTTACAATGTAAGTCTATGGGAGGACTGTTCGAACGCTAGAGTGCGTGATGTCATCACTCACTCTAGCAGACTCTACAGACTGTAGAGGCTGTGATTTTTACTAAATATTCAATTTTCTTAAACTGTCATCACTCCCACAACATTCACACTACATCCACATATTAGATATCAAACTGTTCTGCTACTTCTTCTGCCACTCACAATGTCAATATCTAAGCCATAATGTTTATACTTTTTGAGTTAGGGCTGTTTGTTCAACACTAGTGCAAAACTGTGTTTTACAGTACTTTTCTCTCCTTTGAACAGCCTTGTTTGTACACTTTTCTAAACTGTCACTATTCCCACAATTTTCACACTACAGACATACATTTTACATCAAAGTCTTTGGCTATTTCTTCTGTCACTCACAATGTAAATATTTAAGTGATAGCACTTGTAGTTTTTGAGTTAGGGACGTTTGTTCAACACTACTGCTTTACAGTTTTTTGACTACTTTAAACAGCTTTTTCTTTTTACACTTGCAGTATTTAAACTGTAGTACTTCCCACAATTTTCACACTACATAATTATATTACATATCAAACTCTTCACATACTTCTTCTGTGTATCACAATGTAAATATCTAAGTGATGGGATTTGTAGTTTTTGAGATATGGATGTTTGTTCGACACCAGTGCTATATTGTGTGTGCCTTTTTTGAACAGATTTTGTCTTTTAACCTTCAATCACTTCCACAACTTTAACATTACATATTTTTGTTATATATTAAACTCTTCAGCTACTTCTGCTCTCACTCACAATGTAAATATATAAGCAATATGATGTATAGTTTTTGAGTTATTAACGTTTGTTCGACACTAGGGCTCCACTCTGTCACACTACTTTCTGTTCCACTGCTGCTCTCTTACACATGCAGCTCTTCTCCACTTGTCCTTTTTTCACTCTTCTACATTTTAACATGTC
The DNA here is from genome assembly GCF_048128805.1 of Centroberyx gerrardi. Taxonomy (NCBI): domain Eukaryota; kingdom Metazoa; phylum Chordata; class Actinopteri; order Beryciformes; family Berycidae; genus Centroberyx; species Centroberyx gerrardi. The sequence goes on along the minus strand of NC_136019.1, from coordinate 23,524,598 downwards.
TTTTACATATTTTCATACCTTTTTACTTGTTAGTATTATTACATTTTAGTACATTTCTAACATTACTACTTGTCACTGCCTTCTTACTCTTCCTACTTTTCATACTTACCTTCCAGCATTTCTCTCACTCACGTTGTTGGACACACACACTTCTCATTTTTTCACTCTTCTCCATTTTAACGTGTCTTTTACACATTTGCTCACCCTTTTCTTCTCACTATTTTTACATTTTAGTACATTTCTAACATCATTACTTATCACTTGGACACTCATTACAGCTCCTTCAAAGAAGTGTTTTAAACTGCCACATTTCCCACAGTTTTAACATTACATACACATATACTTTGGTTCAGCCGTTTCAATTTAAACAGACGATCCACGGTCAGTCATGTTAAGAAACACGCACACGGACACACCCACGCCCACACGTGCCTACACACACCACATATGCCACAGTTTGCACGCTCAGCAATCACACGCATTTTCTCCAGAAAATGCACCTTTCTAGTATTGCAGATAATATTCCCCACCGTACATTTCTTCGGCACCTAACTCCTTCCACATACTTTCACCTAGAGACTCCGTTCAAACTTTCCACTGTTCGGCTTCTTTAGGAGATGCGTGCTTGTATTTTTATAAGCAATCTGATGTCTACTTTTTAAAATATTCTACTTTTTTCTATTTTTCTGTTTTACAATGTAAGTCTATGGGAGGACTGTTCGAACGCTAGAGTGCGTGATGTCATCACTCACTCTAGCAGACTATACAGACTGTAGAGGTTGTGATTTTTACTAAATATTCAATTTTCTTAAACTGTCATCACTCCCACAACATTCACACTACATCCACATATTAGATATCAAACTGTTCTGCTACTTCTTCTGCCACTCACAATGTCAATATCTAAGCCATAATGTTTATACTTTTTGAGTTAGGGCTGTTTGTTCAACACTAGTGCAAAACTGTGTTTTACAGTACTTTTCTCTCCTTTGAACAGCCTTGTCTTGTACACTTTTCAAAACTGTCACTATTCCCACAATTTTCACACTACAGACATAAATTTTACATCAAAGTCTTTGGCTATTTCTTCTGTCACTCACAATGTAAATATCTAAGTGATAGCACTTGTAGTTTTTGAGTTAGGGACGTTTGTTCAACACTACTGCTTTACAGTCTTTTGACTACTTTAAACAGCTTTTTCTTTTTACACTTGCAGTATTTAAACTGTAGTACTTCCCACAATTTTCGCACTACATAATTATATTATATATCAAACTCTTCACATACTTCTTCTGTGTATCACAATGTAAATATCTAAGTGATGGGATTTGTAGTTTTTGAGATATGGATGTTTGTTCGACACCAGTGCTATATTGTGTGTGCCTTTTTTGAACAGATTTTGTCTTTCAACCTTCAATCACTTCCACAACTTTAACATTACATACATATGTTATATATTAAACTCTTCAGCTACTTCTGCTCTCACTCACAATATAAATATATAAGCAATATGATGTATAGTTTTTGAGTTATTAACGTTTGTTCGACACTAGGGCTCCACTCTGTCACACTACTTTCTGTTCCACTGCTGCTCTCTTACACATGCAGCTCTTCTCCACTTGTCCTTTTTTCACTCTTCTCCATTTTAACATGTCTTTTACATATTTTCATACCTTTTTACTTGTTAGTATTATTACATTTTAGTACATTTCTAACATTACTACTTGTCACTGCCTTCTTACTCTTCCTACTTTTCATACTTACCTTCCAGCATTTCTCTCACTCACGTTGTTGGACACACACACTTCTCATTTTTTCACTCTTCTCCATTTTAACGTGTCTTTTACACATTTGCTCACCCTTTTCTTCTCACTATTTTTACATTTTAGTACATTTCTAACATCATTACTTATCACTTGGACACTCATTACAGCTCCTTCAAAGAAGTGTTTCAAACTGCCACATTTCCCACAGTTTTAACATTACATACACATATACTTTGGTTCAGCCGTTTCAATTTAAACAGACGATCCACGGTCAGTCATGTTAAGAAACACGCACACGGACACACCCACGCCCACACGTGCCTACACACACCACATATGCCACAGTTTGCACGCTCAGCAATCACATGCATTTTCTCCAGAAAATGCACCTTTCTAGTATTGCAGATAATATTCCCCACCGTACATTTCTTCGGCACCTAACTCCTTCCACATACTTTCACCTAGAGACTCCGTTCAAACTTTCCACTGTTCGGCTTCTTTAGGAGATGCGTGCTTGTATTTTTATAAGCAATCTGATTTCTACTTTTTAAAATATTCTACTTTTTTCTATTTTTCTGTTTTACAATGTAAGTCTATGGGAGGACTGTTCAAACCATGCCCCGTTTTAACTCTAACTACTCTTTCATACTTTCAGCTAGAAACTCCATTCAAACTTTAAACAGGTCACCACTTTTAGTACTTTATCACTTTAATTCAGCTTTTTGATATCTTTTGTACTTTTTGAGTAATCACAGTTTAAGTTTTAGACTTTTTTCAATCTTTATAATGGCAGCCTATGGAGCTACGCTAGAGCACCTGATGTCATCACTCACTCTAGCAGACTCTACAGACTGTAGAGGCTGTGATTTTCATTAAATATTCAATTTTCTTAAACTGTCATCACTCCCACAACATTCACACTACATCCACATATTAGATATCAAACTGTTCAGCTACTTCTTGTGCCACTCACAATGTCAATATCTAAGCCATAACGTTTATACTTTTTGAGTTAGGGCTGTTTGTTCAACACTAGTGCTTTACAGTAATTTTGCCTATTTTAAACAGCTTTTTCTTTTTACACATGCAGTATTTAAACTGTAGTAGTTCCCACAATACACACTACATACATATATTATATATCAAAATGTTCACATACTTCTTCTGTCTCTCACAATGTAAATACCTAAGTTGTGGGATTTGTAGGTTTTTAGCTATGATGGCTTGTTCAACACTAGTGCTATACTGTTTTTGGCTGTTATGAACAGCTTTTTTCTGTTTACACATATTTGAACTGTCACAATTTCCAAAATGTTAACACTACATGCATATTTTACACATTAAAATGTTCAGCCAGTCCTGCTCTCTCTCACAGTGTAAACATCTAAGTGATGGGATTTGTAGTTTTTGAATTATGAACGTTTGAGCTCCACTTGGGCCACTGCTGCTCTCCTAATGCAGCGCTCTGCACTTCTCCATTTTCATACACACGTGGGGGGCCACACACACACTCTCTCTGTCTGTCTGTCTGTCTGTCTCACTCTACTCTCTAGCTTTTTAATAGACTATCTTTCAGTTTTTGAGATATGAATGTTTGTTCAACACCAGTGCTATACCAGGTGTGCTTATTTTGAACAGATTGTTTCTTTGAAACTTCAACCACTTCCACAACTTTAACACTACATACCATGACAGCCATAGGATAAGAAAGAGGGAAAGAGGAGAGTGATAGACCAGTCACAGACAGCCAACAGAAAGGGTGAGCTGTACCCACACTAAACTGCACCAGTGCCACAGTTTGCACTCTCAGCAATCACACGCATTTTCTCCAGAAAATGCACCTTTCTAGTATTGCAGATAATATTCCCCACCGTACATTTCTTCGGCACCTAACTCCTTCCACATACTTTCACCTAGAGACTCCGTTCAAACTTTCCACTGTTCGGCTTCTTTAGGAGATGCGTGCTTGTATTTTTATAAGCAATCTGATTTCTACTTTTTAAAATATTCTACTTTTTTCTATTTTTCTGTTTTACAATGTAAGTCTATGGGAGGACTGTTCGAACGCTAGAGTGCGTGATGTCATCACTCACTCTAGCAGACTCTACAGACTGTAGAGGCTGTGATTTTTACTAAATATTCAATTTTCTTAAACTGTCATCACTCCCACAACATTCACACTACATCCACATATTAGATATCAAACTGTTCTGCTACTTCTTCTGCCACTCACAATGTCAATATCTAAGCCATAATGTTTATACTTTTTGAGTTAGGGCTGTTTGTTCAACACTAGTGCAAAACTGTGTTTTACAGTACTTTTCTCTCCTTTGAACAGCCTTGTTTGTACACTTTTCTAAACTGTCACTATTCCCACAATTTTCACACTACAGACATACATTTTACATCAAAGTCTTTGGCTATTTCTTCTGTCACTCACAATGTAAATATTTAAGTGATAGCACTTGTAGTTTTTGAGTTAGGGACGTTTGTTCAACACTACTGCTTTACAGTTTTTTGACTACTTTAAACAGCTTTTTCTTTTTACACTTGCAGTATTTAAACTGTAGTACTTCCCACAATTTTCACACTACATAATTATATTACATATCAAACTCTTCACATACTTCTTCTGTGTATCACAATGTAAATATCTAAGTGATGGGATTTGTAGTTTTTGAGATATGGATGTTTGTTCGACACCAGTGCTATATTGTGTGTGCCTTTTTTGAACAGATTTTGTCTTTTAACCTTCAATCACTTCCACAACTTTAACATTACATATTTTTGTTATATATTAAACTCTTCAGCTACTTCTGCTCTCACTCACAATGTAAATATATAAGCAATATGATGTATAGTTTTTGAGTTATTAACGTTTGTTCGACACTAGGGCTCCACTCTGTCACACTACTTTCTGTTCCACTGCTGCTCTCTTACACATGCAGCTCTTCTCCACTTGTCCTTTTTTCACTCTTCTCCATTTTAACATGTCTTTTACATATTTTCATACCTTTTTACTTGTTAGTATTATTACATTTTAGTACATTTCTAACATTACTACTTGTCACTGCCTTCTTACTCTTCCTACTTTTCATACTTACCTTCCAGCATTTCTCTCACTCACGTTGTTGGACACACACACTTCTCATTTTTTCACTCTTCTCCATTTTAACGTGTCTTTTACACATTTGCTCACCCTTTTCTTCTCACTATTTTTACATTTTAGTACATTTCTAACATCATTACTTATCACTTGGACACTCATTACAGCTCCTTCAAAGAAGTGTTTTAAACTGCCACATTTCCCACAGTTTTAACATTACATACACATATACTTTGGTTCAGCCGTTTCAATTTAAACAGACGATCCACGGTCAGTCATGTTAAGAAACACGCACACGGACACACCCACGCCCACACGTGCCTACACACACCACATATGCCACAGTTTGCACGCTCAGCAATCACACGCATTTTCTCCAGAAAATGCACCTTTCTAGTATTGCAGATAATATTCCCCACCGTACATTTCTTCGGCACCTAACTCCTTCCACATACTTTCACCTAGAGACTCCGTTCAAACTTTCCACTGTTCAGCTTCTTTAGGAGATGCGTGCTTGTATTTTTATAAGCAATCTGATTTCTACTTTTTAAAATATTCTACTTTTTTCTATTTTTCTGTTTTACAATGTAAGTCTATGGGAGGACTGTTCAAATGCTAGAGTGCGTGATGTCATCACACACTCTAGCAGACTCTACAGACTGTAGAGGCTGTGATTTTCACTAAATATTCAATTTTCTTAAACGGTCATGACTCCCACAACTTTCACACTACATCCACATATTAGATATCAAACTGTTCAGCTACTTCTTCTGACACTCACAATGTAAAAATATCTAACTCATAGCTTTTATACTTTTTGAGTTAGGGATGTTTGTTCAACACTAGTGCAAAACTGTTTTACAGTACTTTTCTCTCCTTTGAACAGCCTTGTCTTGTACACTTTTCAAAACTGTCACAATTCCCACAATTTTTACACTACAGACATATATTTTACATCAAAGTCTTTGGCTATTTCTTCTGTCACTCACAATGTAAATATCTAAGTGATAGCACTTGTAGTTTTTGAGTTAGGGACGTTTGTTCAACACTACTGCTTTACAGTTTTTTGACTACTTTAAACAGATTTTTCTTTTTACACTTGCAGTATTTAAACTGTAGTACCTCCCACAATTTTCACACTACATAATTATATTATATATCAAACTCTTCACATACTTCTTCCGTGTATCACAATGTAAATATCTAAGTGATGGGATTTGTAGTTTTTGAGATATGGATGTTTGTTCGACACCAGTGCTTTTCCTTGTGTGCCTTTTTTGAACAGATTTTGTCTTTAACCTTCAATCACTTCCACAACTTTAACATTACATACATATGTTATATATTAAACTCTTCAGCTACTTCTGCTCTCACTCACAATGTAAATATATAAACAATATGATGTATAGTTTTTGAGTTATTAACGTTTGTTCAACACTAGGGCTCCACTCTGTCACACTACTTTCTGTTCCACTGCTGCTCTCTTACACATGCAGCTCTTCTCCACTTGTCCTTTTTTCACTCTTCTCCATTTTAACATGTCTTTTACATATTTTCATACCTTTTTACTTGTTAGTATTATTACATTTTAGTACATTTCTAACATTACTACTTGTCACTGCCTTCTTACTCTTCCTACTTTTCATACTTACCTTCCAGCATTTCTCTCACTCACGTTGTTGGACACACACACTTCTCATTTTTTCACTCTTCTCCATTTTAACGTGTCTTTTACACATTTGCTCACCCTTTTCTTCTCACTATTTTTACATTTTAGTACATTTCTAACATCATTACTTATCACTTGGACACTCATTACAGCTCCTTCAAAGAAGTGTTTTAAACTGCCACATTTCCCACAGTTTTAACATTACATACACATATACTTTGGTTCAGCCGTTTCAATTTAAACAGACGATCCACGGTCAGTCATGTTAAGAAACACGCACACGGACACACCCACGCCCACACGTGCCTACACACACCACATATGCCACAGTTTGCACGCTCAGCAATCACACGCATTTTCTCCAGAAAATGCACCTTTCTAGTATTGCAGATAATATTCCCCACCGTACATTTCTTCGGCACCTAACTCCTTCCACATACTTTCACCTAGAGACTCCGTTCAAACTTTCCACTGTTCAGCTTCTTTAGGAGATGCGTGCTTGTATTTTTATAAGCAATCTGATTTCTACTTTTTAAAATATTCTACTTTTTTCTATTTTTCTGTTTTACAATGTAAGTCTATGGGAGGACTGTTCAAATGCTAGAGTGCGTGATGTCATCACACACTCTAGCAGACTCTACAGACTGTAGAGGCTGTGATTTTCACTAAATATTCAATTTTCTTAAACGGTCATGACTCCCACAACTTTCACACTACATCCACATATTAGATATCAAACTGTTCAGCTACTTCTTCTGACACTCACAATGTAAAAATATCTAACTCATAGCTTTTATACTTTTTGAGTTAGGGATGTTTGTTCAACACTAGTGCAAAACTGTTTTACAGTACTTTTCTCTCCTTTGAACAGCCTTGTCTTGTACACTTTTCAAAACTGTCACAATTCCCACAATTTTTACACTACAGACATATATTTTACATCAAAGTCTTTGGCTATTTCTTCTGTCACTCACAATGTAAATATCTAAGTGATAGCACTTGTAGTTTTTGAGTTAGGGACGTTTGTTCAACACTACTGCTTTACAGTTTTTTGACTACTTTAAACAGATTTTTCTTTTTACACTTGCAGTATTTAAACTGTAGTACCTCCCACAATTTTCACACTACATAATTATATTATATATCAAACTCTTCACATACTTCTTCCGTGTATCACAATGTAAATATCTAAGTGATGGGATTTGTAGTTTTTGAGATATGGATGTTTGTTCGACACCAGTGCTTTTCCTTGTGTGCCTTTTTTGAACAGATTTTGTCTTTAACCTTCAATCACTTCCACAACTTTAACATTACATACATATGTTATATATTAAACTCTTCAGCTACTTCTGCTCTCACTCACAATGTAAATATATAAACAATATGATGTATAGTTTTTGAGTTATTAACGTTTGTTCAACACTAGGGCTCCACTCTGTCACACTACTTTCTGTTCCACTGCTGCTCTCTTACACATGCAGCTCTTCTCCACTTGTCCTTTTTTCACTCTTCTCCATTTTAACATGTCTTTTACATATTTTCATACTTGCCACTTTCTTACTTTCTGTTTTTTTCTACTGAATATATACCTACTCTTCATACCTGCTATTCATACTCCTTATTCCTTTCAGATTTTACAAAATAGTCTTCCTACTATCTCCTTCCACCTTTTACACATAAGCCTTCCTACATATTCTCTTACTTTTGTACTTGTTACTATTATGAAATTTTAGTACATTTCTAACATTATTACTTATCACTTTGACACTCATTACAGCTCCTTCACAGAAGTGTTTTAAACTGCCACATTTCCCACAGTTTTAACATTACATACACATATACTTTGGTTCAGCCGTTTCAATTTAAACAGACGATCCACGGTCAGTCATGTTAAGAAACACGCACACGGACACACCCACGCCCACACGTGCCTACACACACCACATATGCTAGGTATTCGTTACTATGGGCTGTCACGAGCAACCGTTTGCACGCTCAGCAATCACACGCATTTTCTCCAGAAAATGCACCTTTCTAGTTATTATTATTATTAATCCGTACACTTTTTTGGCACCTATCTACTCCTTCATACTTTTAGCTAGAAACTCCGTTCAAACTTTAAAATGTTCAGCTTGTTTAGGACATAGGCGCGTGTATTCAACTTTTTGATATCTATTCTACTTTTTAAACTATTCTACTTTTTTCTACTTTTTTTTACAATGGAAGTCTATGGGCGGAATGTTAAAACCATGCCCTCTTTGAACTCTAACTACTCTTTCATACTTTAAGCTATTAACTCCATTCAAACTTTAAACGGGTCACCACTTTTAGTACTTTATCACTTTAATTCAGCTTTTTCATACCTTTTGTACTTTTTGAGTAATCGCAGTTTACGTTTTATACTTTTTTCAACCTTTATAATGGGACCCTATGGAGCTACGCTAGAGTGCGTGATGTCACAACTCACTCTAGCAGACTTTACAGGCTGCACTTTTTACTAAATTCACACATTTTAAAACTGTGACAGTTCACACAACTTTAATACTACATACACATATTATACATCAAACCCTTCAGCTGCTTCTGCTCTCACTCACAATGTCAATATATAAGCGATGCGATGTATACTTTTTGAGATATTAACGTTTGTTTGACACTAGTGTTCCAGTCTTTTTCACAGTAGTTTCTGCTGCTCTGCTGCTCTCTTACACATGCAGCTGTTCTGCTTATTTCACTCTTCTCCATTTCAACATATCTTTAACATATTTTCATACCTTTTTTACTTGTTAGTATTAATACATTTTAGTACATTTCTAACATTATTACTTGTCACTGCCTTCCTACTCTTCATACTACTAGTACCCTCCAGCTTTTCACATCAGCCTTCCTACTAACTATCTGTCCTGATGCCCAGGAGGGGCATCAGGACAGATAGTTTGTTCGCCTTCCTACTCTTCCTACCAACTACATATTTTTATACCTTTTTGCTTCTTAGTACTGTTACATTTTAGTACATTTTAGTACATTTCCACTCTTTCACAGTAGTTTCTGCTGCTCTGCTGCTCTCTTACACATGCAGCTCTTGTGCTTATTTCACTCTTCTCCGTTTCAACATGTCTTTTACATATTTTCATACCTTTTTTACTTCTTAGTATTATTACATTTTAGTACATTTCTAAAATTATTACTTGTCACTGCCTTCCTACTCTTCATACTACTAGTACCTTCCAGCTTTTCACATAAGCCTTCCTACTCTTCCTACCAGCTGCACATTTTTATACCTTTTTACTTCTTAGTATTGTTACATTTTAGTATATTTTAGTACATTTCCACTCTATTTCACAGTAGTTTCTGCTGCTCTCTTACACATGCAGCTCTTGTGCTTATTTCACTCTTCTCCATTTCAACGTGTCTTTTACATACTTTCATACCTTTTTTACTTCTTAGTATTATTACATTTTAGTACATTTCTAACATTATTACTTGTCACTGCCTTCCTACTCTTCATACTACCAGTACCTTCCAGCTTTTCACATAAGCCTTCCTACTAACAGAAAGTTTTTTTAGCCTTCGTAGTCTTCCTACCAACTACATATTTTTATACCTTTTTACTTCTTAGTACTGTTACATTTTAGTACATTTTAGAACATTCCCACTCTATTTCACAGTATTTTCTGCTGCACTCCTCCTCTCTTACACATGCAGCACTTGTGCTTATTTCACTCTTCTTCATTTCAACATGTCTTTTACATATTTTCATACCTTTTTTACTTGTTAGTATTATTACATTTTAGTACATTTCTAACATTATTACTTGTCACTGCCTTCCTACTCTTCATACTACTAGTACCTTCCAGCTTTTCACATAAGCCTTCCTACTAACAGATAGTTTGTTAGCCTTCGTAGTCTTCCTACCAACTACATATTTTTATACCTTTTTACTTCTTAGTACTGTTACATTTTAGTACATTTCTAACATTATTACTTGTCACTTTCGTATTTTCTGTTTTTTTCAACTGAATATATATCTACTCTTCATACCTGCTATTCATACTCCTTGTACCTTCCAGATTTTACAAAATAGTCTTCCTACTATCTCCTTCCACCTTTTACACATAAGCCTCCCTACATATTTTCTTACTTTTGTACTTGTTACTATTATGAAATTTTAGTACATTTCTAACATTATTACTTATCACTTTGACACTCATTACAGCTCCTTCACAGAAGTGTTTTAAACTGCCACATTTCTCACAGTTTTAACATTACATACACATATTATACTTTGGTTCAGCCGTTTCAATTTGAACAGACGATCCACGGTCAGTCATGTTAAGAAACACGCACACGCCCACGCCCACACGTGCCTACACACACCACATATGCTAGGTATTCGTTACTATGGGCTGTCACGAGCAACCGTTTGCACGCTCAGCAATCACACGCATTTTCTCCAGAAAATGCACCTTTCTAGTATTGCAGATAATATTCCCCACCGTACATTTCTTCGGCACCTAACTCCTTCCACATACTTTCACCTAGAGACTCCGTTCAAACTTTCCACTGTTCGGCTTCTTTAGGAGATGCGTGCTTGTATTTTTATAAGCAATCTGATTTCTACTTTTTAAAATATTCTACTTTTTTCTATTTTTCTGTTTTACAATGTAAGTCTATGGGAGGACTGTTAAAACGCTAGAGTGCGTGATGTCATCACGCACTCTAGCAGATTCTACAGACTGTAGAGGCTGTGATTTTTACTAAATATTCAATTTTCTTAAACTGTCATCACTCCCACAACATTCACACTACATCCACATATTAGATATCAAACTGTTCTGCTACTTCTTCTGCCACTCACAATGTCAATATCTAACTCATAGCTTTTATACTTCTTGAGTTAGGGACGTTTGTTCAACACTAGTGCAAAACTGTGTTTTACAGTACTTTTCTCTCCTTTGAACAGCCTTGTCTTGTACACTTTTCTAAACTGTCACTATTCCCACAATTTTCACACTACAGACATATATTTTACATCAAAGTCTTTGGCTATTTCTTCTGTCACTCACAATGTAAATATCTAAGTGATAGCACTTGTAGTTTTTGAGTTAGGGACGTTTGTTCAACACTACTGCTTTACAGTATTTTGACTACTTTAAACAACTTTTTCTTTTTACACTTGCAGTATTTAAACTGTAGTACCTCCCACAATTTTCACACTACATACTTATATTATATATCAAACTCTTCACATCCTTCTTCTGTGTATCACAATGTAAATATCTAAGTGATGGGATTTGTAGTTTTTGAGATATGGATGTTTGTTCGACACCAGTGCTATATTGTGTGTGCCTTTTTTGAACAGATTTTGTCTTTCAACCTTCAATCACTTCCACAACTTTAACATTACATACATATGTTATATATTAAACTCTTCAGCTACTTCTGCTCTCACTCACAATATAAATATATAAGCAATATGATGTATAGTTTTTGAGTTATTAACGTTTGTTCGACACTAGGGCTCCACTCTGTCACACTACTTTCCACTGCTGCTCTCTTACACATGCAGCTCTTCTCCACTTGTCCTTTTTTCACTCTTCTCCATTTTAACATGTCTTTTACATATTTTCATACTTGCCACTTTCTTACTTTCTGTTTTTTTCTACTGAATATATACCTACTCTTCATACCTGCTATTCATACTCCTTATACCTTTCAGATTTTACAAAATAGTCTTCCTACTATCTCCTTCCACCTTTTACACATAAGCCTTCCTACATATTTTCTTACTTTTGTACTTGTTACTATTATGAAATTTTAGTACATTTCTAACATTAGTACTTATCACTTTAACACTCATTACAGCTCCTTCACAGAAGTGTTTTAAACTGCCACATTTCTCACAGTTTTAACATTACATACACATATTATACTTTGGTTCAGCCGTTTCAGTTTGAACAGACGATCCACAGTCATGTTCAAAAACACGCGCACACACACACACACACACACACACACACACACACAGACAGAAATATGTGACATAGATACAGCCATAGGATAAGAAAGAGGGAAAGAGGAGAGTGATAGACCAGTCACAGACAGCCAACAGAAAGGGTGAGCTGTACCCACACTAAACTGCACCAGTGCCACAGTTTGCACGCTCAGCAATCACACGCATTTTCTCCAGAAAATGCACCTTTCTAGTTGTGTGATTGCTGACTCAGCAATCACAGGTATAATATTCCCACTATTTATTATTATTATTATTATTATTATTATTATTAATCCGTACACTTTTTTGGCACCTATCTACTCCTTCATACTTTTAGCTAGAAACTCCGTTCAAACTTTAAAATGTTCAGCTTGTTTAGGACATAGGCGCGTGTATTCAACTTTTTGATATCTATTCTACTTTTTAAACTATTCTACTTTTTTCTACTTTTTTTTACAATGGAAGTCTATGGGCGGAATGTTAAAACCATGCCCTCTTTGAACTCTAACTACTCTTTCATACTTTAAGCTATTAACTCCATTCAAACTTTAAACGGGTCACCACTTTTAGTACTTTATCACTTTAATTCAGCTTTTTGATACCTTTTGTACTTTTTGAGTAATCGCAGTTTACGTTTTATACTTTTTTCAACCTTTATAATGGGACCCTATGGAGCTACGCTAGAGTGCGTGATGTCACAATTCACTCTAGCAGACTTTACAGGCTGTACTTTTTACTAAATTCACACATTTTAAAACTGTGACAGTTAACACAACTCTAATACTACATACACATATTATACATCAAACCCTTCAGCTACTTCTGCTCTCACTCACAATGTCAATATATAAGCGATGCGATGTATACTTTTTGAGATATTAATGTTTGTTTGACACTAGTGTTCCAGTCTTTTTCACAGTAGTTTCTGCTGCTCTGCTGCTCTCTTACACATGCAGCTGTTCTGCTTATTTCACTCTTCTCCATTTCAACATGTCTTTTACATATTTTCATACCTTTTTTACTTGTTAGTATTATTACATTTTAGTACATTTCTAAAATTATTACTTGTCACTGCCTTCCTACTCTTCATACTACTAGTACCTTCCAGCTTTTCACATAAGCCTTCCTACTCTTCCTACCAGCTGCACATTTTTATACCTTTTTACTTCTTAGTATTGTTACATTTTAGTATATTTTAGTACATTTCCACTCTATTTCACAGTAGTTTCTGCTGCTCTCTTACACATGCAGCTCTTCTGCTTATTTCACTCTTCTCCATTTCAACGTGTCTTTTACATACTTTCAAACCTTTTTTACTTGTTAGTATTATTACATTTTAGTACATTTCTAACATTATTACTTGTCACTGCCTTCCTACTCTTCATACTACCAGTACCTTCCAGCTTTTCACATAAGCCTTCCTACTAACAGAAAGTTTTTTTAGCCTTCGTAGTCTTCCTACCAACTACATATTTTTATACCTTTTTACTTCTTAGTACTGTTACATTTTAGTACATTTTAGAACATTCCCACTCTATTTCACAGTATTTTCTGCTGCAGTCCTCCTCTCTTACACATGCAGCACTTGTGCTTATTTCACTCTTCTTCATTTCAACATGTCTTTTACATATTTTCATACCTTTTTTACTTGTTAGTATTATTACATTTTAGTACATTTCTAACATTATTACTTGTCACTGCCTTCCTACTCTTCATACTACTAGTACCTTCCAGCTTTTCACATAAGCCTTCCTACTAACAGATAGTTTGTTAGCCTTCGTAGTCTTCCTACCAACTACATATTTTTATACCTTTTTACTTCTTAGTACTGTTACATTTTAGTACATTTCTAACATTATTACTTGTCACTTTCGTATTTTCTGTTTTTTTCAACTGAATATATATCTACTCTTCATACCTGCTATTCATACTCCTTGTACCTTCCAGATTTTACAAAATAGTCTTCCTACTATCTCCTTCCACCTTTTACACATAAGCCTCCCTACATATTTTCTTACTTTTGTACTTGTTACTATTATGAAATTTTAGTACATTTCTAACATTATTACATATCACTTTGACACTCATTACAGCTCCTTCACAGAAGTGTTTTAAACTGCCACATTTCTCACAGTTTTAACATTACATACACATATTATACTTTGGTTCAGCCGTTTCAATTTGAACAGACGATCCACGGTCAGTCATGTTAAGAAACACGCACACGCCCACGCCCACACGTGCCTACACACACCACATATGCTAGGTATTCGTTACTATGGGCTGTCACGAGCAACAGTTTGCACACTCAGCAATCACATGCATTTTCTCCAGAAAATGCACCTTTCTAGTTGTGTGATTGCTGACTCAGCAATCACAGGTATAATATTCCCACTATTTATTATTATTGTGTGATTGCTGACTCAGCAATCACAGGTATAATATTCCCACTATTTATTATTATTATTATTATTATTATTATTATTATTATTAATCCGTACACTTTTTTGGCACCTATCTCCTCCTTCATACTTTTAGCTAGAAACTCCGTTCAAACTTTAAAATGTTCAGCTTGTTTAGGACATAGGCGCGTGTATTCAACTTTTTGATATCTATTCTACTTTTTAAACTATTCTACTTTTTTCGACTTTTTTTTACAATGGGAGTCTATGGGCGGAATGTTCAAACCATGCCCTCTTTGAACTCTAACTACTCTTTCATACTTTAAGCTAGACACTCCATTCAAACTTTAAACGGGTCACCACTTTTAGTACTTTATTACTCTTATTCAGCTTTTTCATACCTTTTGTACTTTTTGAGTAATCACAGTTTAAGTTTTATACTTTTTTAAACCTTTATAATGGCAGCCTATGGAGCTACGCTAGAGTGCGTGATGTCACAATTCACTCTAGCAGACTTTACAGGCTGTACTTTTTACTAAATTCACACATTTTTAAACTGTGACAGTTCACACAACTTTAATACTACATACACATATTATACACCAAACCCTTCAGCTGCTTCTGCTCTCACTCACAATGTCAATATATAAGCGATGCGATGTATAGTTTTTGAGATATTAACGTTTGTTTGACACTAGTGTTCCACTCTTTTTCACAGTAGTTTCTGCTGCTCTGCTGCTCTCTTACACATGCAGCTCTTCTGCTTATTTCACTCTTCTCCATTTCAACATATCTTTAACATATTTTCATACCTTTTTTACTTGTTAGTATTAATACATTTTAGTACATTTTTAACATTATTACTTGTCACTGCCTTCCTACTCTTCATACTACTAGTACCCTCCAGCTTTTCACATCAGCCTTCCTAACAGATAGTTTGTTCGCCTTCATAGTCTTCCTACCAACTACATATTTTTATACCTTTTTGCTTCTTAGTATTGTTACATTTTAGTACATTTTAGTACATTTCCACTCTTTCACAGTAGTTTCTGCTGCTCTGCTGCTCTCTTACACATGCAGCTCTTGTGCTTATTTCACTCTTCTCCATTTCAACATGTCTTTTACATATTTTCATACCTTTTTTACTTCTTAGTATTATTACATTTTAGTACATTTCTAAAATTATTACTTGTCACTGCCTTCCTACTCTTCATACTACTAGTACCTTCCAGCTTTTCACATAAGCCTTCCTACTCTTCCTACCAGCTGCACATTTTTATACCTTTTTACTTCTTAGTATTGTTACATTTTAGTATATTTTAGTACATTTCCACTCTATTTCACAGTAGTTTCTGCTGCTCTCTTACACATGCAGCTCTTCTGCTTATTTCACTCTTCTCCATTTCAACATGTCTTTTACATACTTTCATACATTTTTTACTTCTTAGTATTATTACATTTTACTACATTTCTAACATTATTACTTGTCACTGCCTTCCTACTCTTCATACTACCAGTACCTTCCAGCTTTTCACATAAGCCTTCCTACTAACAGAAAGTTTTTTTAGCCTTCGTAGTCTTCCTACCAACTACATATTTTTATACCTTTTTACTTCTTAGTACTGTTACATTTTAGTACATTTTAGAACATTCCCACTCTATTTCACAGTATTTTCTGCTGCACTCCTCCTCTCTTACACATGCAGCACTTGTGCTTATTTCACTCTTCTTCATTTCAACATGTCTTTTACATATTTTCATACCTTTTTTACTTGTTAGTATTATTACATTTTAGTACATTTCTAACATTATTACTTGTCACTGCCTTCCTACTCTTCATACTACTAGTACCTTCCAGCTTTTCACATAAGCCTTCCTACTAACAGATAGTTTGTTAGCCTTCGTAGTCTTCCTACCAACTACATATTTTTATACCTTTTTACTTCTTAGTACTGTTACATTTTAGTACATTTTAG
This sequence comes from Centroberyx gerrardi, assembly GCF_048128805.1. Lineage (NCBI taxonomy): Eukaryota > Metazoa > Chordata > Actinopteri > Beryciformes > Berycidae > Centroberyx > Centroberyx gerrardi. Next base: position 23,507,684 of record NC_136019.1, on the reverse strand, counting down.
AACATTCCCACTCTATTTCACAGTATTTTCTGCTGCACTCCTCCTCTCTTACACATGCAGCACTTGTGCTTATTTCACTCTTCTTCATTTCAACATGTCTTTTACATATTTTCATACCTTTTTTACTTGTTAGTATTATTACATTTTAGTACATTTCTAACATTATTACTTGTCACTGCCTTCCTACTCTTCATACTACTAGTACCTTCCAGCTTTTCACATAAGCCTTCCTACTAACAGATAGTTTGTTAGCCTTCGTAGTCTTCCTACCAACTACATATTTTTATACCTTTTTACTTCTTAGTACTGTTACATTTTAGTACATTTTAGAACATTCCCACTCTATTTCACAGTATTTTCTGCTGCACTCCTCTCTTACACATGCAGCACTTGTGCTTATTTCACTCTTCTTCATTTCAACATGTCTTTTACATATTTTCATACCTTTTTTACTTGTTAGTATTATTACATTTTAGTACATTTCTAACATTATTACTTGTCACTGCCTTCCTACTCTTCATACTACTAGTACCTTCCAGCTTTTCACATAAGCCTTCCTACTAACAGATAGTTTGTTAGCCTTCGTAGTCTTCCTACCAACTACATATTTTTATACCTTTTTACTTCTTAGTACTGTTACATTTTAGTACATTTTAGAACATTCCCACTCTATTTCACAGTATTTTCTGCTGCACTCCTCCTCTCTTACACATGCAGCACTTGTGCTTATTTCACTCTTCTTCATTTCAACATGTCTTTTACATATTTTCATACCTTTTTTACTTGTTAGTATTATTACATTTTAGTACATTTCTAACATTATTACTTGTCACTGCCTTCCTACTCTTCATACTACTAGTACCTTCCAGCTTTTCACATAAGCCTTCCTACTAACAGATAGTTTGTTAGCCTTCGTAGTCTTCCTACCAACTACATATTTTTATACCTTTTTACTTCTTAGTACTGTTACATTTTAGTACATTTCTAACATTATTACTTGTCACTTTCGTATTTTCTGTTTTTTTCAACTGAATATATATCTACTCTTCATACCTGCTATTCATACTCCTTGTACCTTCCAGATTTTACAAAATAGTCTTCCTACTATCTCCTTCCACCTTTTACACATAAGCCTCCCTACATATTTTCTTACTTTTGTACTTGTTACTATTATGAAATTTTAGTACATTTCTAACATTATTACTTATCACTTTGACACTCATTACAGCTCCTTCACAGAAGTGTTTTAAACTGCCACATTTCTCACAGTTTTAACATTACATACACATATTATACTTTGGTTCAGCCGTTTCAATTTGAACAGACGATCCACGGTCAGTCATGTTAAGAAACACGCACACGCCCACGCCCACGCCCACACGTGCCTACACACACCACATATGCTAGGTATTCGTTACTATGGGCTGTCACGAGCAACAGTTTGCACGCTCAGCAATCACATGCATTTTCTCCAGAAAATGCACCTTTCTAGTATTGCAGGTAATATTCCCCCCAAACATTTCTTCGGCACCTAACTCCTTCCACATACTTTCACCTAGAGACTCCGTTCAAACTTTCCACTGTTCGGCTTCTTTAGGAGATGCGTGCTTGTATTTTTCTAAGCAATCTGATTTCTACTTTTTAAAATATTCTACTTTTTTCTATTTTTCTATTTTACAATGTAAGTCTATGGGAGGACTGTTCAAACCATGCCCCGTTTTAACTCTAACTACTCTTTCATACTTTCAGCTAGAAACTCCATTCAAACTTTAAACAGGTCACCACTTTTAGTACTTTATCACTTTAATTCAGCTTTTTGATATCTTTTGTACTTTTTGAGTAATCACAGTTTAAGTTTTAGACTTTTTTCAATCTTTATAATGGCAGCCTATGGAGCTACGCTAGAGCACCTGATGTCATCACTCACTCTAGCAGACTCTACAGACTGTAGAGGCTGTGATTTTCATTAAATATTCAATTTTCTTAAACTGTCATCACTCCCACAACATTCACACTACATCCACATATTAGATATCAAACTGTTCAGCTACTTCTTGTGCCACTCACAATGTCAATATCTAAGCCATAACGTTTATACTTTTTGAGTTAGGGCTGTTTGTTCAACACTAGTGCTTTACAGTAATTTTGCCTATTTTAAACAGCTTTTTCTTTTTACACATGCAGTATTTAAACTGTAGTAGTTCCCACAATACACACTACATACATATATTATATATCAAAATGTTCACATACTTCTTCTGTCTCTCACAATGTAAATACCTAAGTTGTGGGATTTGTAGGTTTTTAGCTATGATGGCTTGTTCAACACTAGTGCTATACTGTTTTTGGCTGTTATGAACAGCTTTTTTCTGTTTACAAATATTTGAACTGTCACAATTTCCAAAATGTTAACACTACATGCATATTTTACACATTAAAATGTTCAGCCAGTCCTGCTCTCTCTCACAGTGTAAACATCTAAGTGATGGGATTTGTAGTTTTTGAATTATGAACGTTTGAGCTCCACTTGGGCCACTGCTGCTCTCCTAATGCAGCGCTCTGCACTTCTCCATTTTCATACACACGTGGGGGGCCACACACACACACACCCTCTCTCTGTCTGTCTGTCTGTCTCACCCTACTCTCTAGCTTTTTAATAGACTATCTTTCACAGTTTTTGAGATATGAATGTTTGTTCAACACCAGTGCTATACCGGGTGTGCTTATTTTGAACAGATTGTTTCTTTGAAACTTCAACCACTTCCACAACTTTAACACTACATACCATGACAGCCATAGGATAAGAAAGAGGGAAAGAGGAGAGTGATAGACCAGTCACAGACAGCCAACAGAAAGGGTGAGCTGTACCCACACTAAACTGCACCAGTGCCACAGTTTGCCCGCTCAGCAATCACACGCATTTTCTCCAGAAAATGCACCTTTCTAGTTGTGTGATTGCTGACTCAGCAATCACAGGTATAATATTCCCACTATTTATTATTATTATTATTGTGTGATTGCTGACTCAGCAATCACAGGTATAATATTCCCACTATTTATTATTATTATTATTATTATTATTATTATTATTATTAATCCGTACACTTTTTTGGCACCTATCTCCTCCTTCATACTTTTAGCTAGAAACTCCGTTCAAACTTTAAAATGTTCAGCTTGTTTAGGACATAGGCGCGTGTATTCAACTTTTTGATATCTATTCTACTTTTTAAACTATTCTACTTTTTTCGACTTTTTTTTACAATGGGAGTCTATGGGCGGAATGTTCAAACCATGCCCTCTTTGAACTCTAACTACTCTTTCATACTTTAAGCTAGACACTCCATTCAAACTTTAAACGGGTCACCACTTTTAGTACTTTATTACTCTTATTCAGCTTTTTCATACCTTTTGTACTTTTTGAGTAATCACAGTTTAAGTTTTATACTTTTTTAAACCTTTATAATGGCAGCCTATGGAGCTACGCTAGAGTGCGTGATGTCACAATTCACTCTAGCAGACTTTACAGGCTGTACTTTTTACTAAATTCACACATTTTTAAACTGTGACAGTTCACACAACTTTAATACTACATACACATATTATACACCAAACCCTTCAGCTGCTTCTGCTCTCACTCACAATGTCAATATATAAGCGATGCGATGTATAGTTTTTGAGATATTAACGTTTGTTTGACACTAGTGTTCCACTCTTTTTCACAGTAGTTTCTGCTGCTCTGCTGCTCTCTTACACATGCAGCTGTTCTGCTTATTTCACTCTTCTCCATTTCAACATATCTTTAACATATTTTCATACCTTTTTTACTTGTTAGTATTAATACATTTTAGTACATTTTTAACATTATTACTTGTCACTGCCTTCCTACTCTTCATACTACTAGTACCCTCCAGCTTTTCACATCAGCCTTCCTAACAGATAGTTTGTTCGCCTTCATAGTCTTCCTACCAACTACATATTTTTATACCTTTTTGCTTCTTAGTATTGTTACATTTTAGTACATTTTAGTACATTTCCACTCTTTCACAGTAGTTTCTGCTGCTCTGCTGCTCTCTTACACATGCAGCTCTTGTGCTTATTTCACTCTTCTCCATTTCAACATGTCTTTTACATATTTTCATACCTTTTTTACTTCTTAGTATTATTACATTTTAGTACATTTCTAAAATTATTACTTGTCACTGCCTTCCTACTCTTCATACTACTAGTACCTTCCAGCTTTTCACATAAGCCTTCCTACTCTTCCTACCAGCTGCACATTTTTATACCTTTTTACTTCTTAGTATTGTTACATTTTAGTATATTTTAGTACATTTCCACTCTATTTCACAGTAGTTTCTGCTGCTCTCTTACACATGCAGCTCTTCTGCTTATTTCACTCTTCTCCATTTCAACATGTCTTTTACATACTTTCATACATTTTTTACTTCTTAGTATTATTACATTTTACTACATTTCTAACATTATTACTTGTCACTGCCTTCCTACTCTTCATACTACCAGTACCTTCCAGCTTTTCACATAAGCCTTCCTACTAACAGAAAGTTTTTTTAGCCTTCGTAGTCTTCCTACCAACTACATATTTTTATACCTTTTTACTTCTTAGTACTGTTACATTTTAGTACATTTTAGAACATTCCCACTCTATTTCACAGTATTTTCTGCTGCACTCCTCCTCTCTTACACATGCAGCACTTGTGCTTATTTCACTCTTCTTCATTTCAACATGTCTTTTACATATTTTCATACCTTTTTTACTTGTTAGTATTATTACATTTTAGTACATTTCTAACATTATTACTTGTCACTGCCTTCCTACTCTTCATACTACTAGTACCTTCCAGCTTTTCACATAAGCCTTCCTACTAACAGATAGTTTGTTAGCCTTCGTAGTCTTCCTACCAACTACATATTTTTATACCTTTTTACTTCTTAGTACTGTTACATTTTAGTACATTTTAGAACATTCCCACTCTATTTCACAGTATTTTCTGCTGCACTCCTCCTCTCTTACACATGCAGCACTTGTGCTTATTTCACTCTTCTTCATTTCAACATGTCTTTTACATATTTTCATACCTTTTTTACTTGTTAGTATTATTACATTTTAGTACATTTCTAACATTATTACTTGTCACTGCCTTCCTACTCTTCATACTACTAGTACCTTCCAGCTTTTCACATAAGCCTTCCTACTAACAGATAGTTTGTTAGCCTTCGTAGTCTTCCTACCAACTACATATTTTTATACCTTTTTACTTCTTAGTACTGTTACATTTTAGTACATTTTAGAACATTCCCACTCTATTTCACAGTATTTTCTGCTGCACTCCTCTCTTACACATGCAGCACTTGTGCTTATTTCACTCTTCTTCATTTCAACATGTCTTTTACATATTTTCATACCTTTTTTACTTGTTAGTATTATTACATTTTAGTACATTTCTAACATTATTACTTGTCACTGCCTTCCTACTCTTCATACTACTAGTACCTTCCAGCTTTTCACATAAGCCTTCCTACTAACAGATAGTTTGTTAGCCTTCGTAGTCTTCCTACCAACTACATATTTTTATACCTTTTTACTTCTTAGTACTGTTACATTTTAGTACATTTTAGAACATTCCCACTCTATTTCACAGTATTTTCTGCTGCACTCCTCCTCTCTTACACATGCAGCACTTGTGCTTATTTCACTCTTCTTCATTTCAACATGTCTTTTACATATTTTCATACCTTTTTTACTTGTTAGTATTATTACATTTTAGTACATTTCTAACATTATTACTTGTCACTGCCTTCCTACTCTTCATACTACTAGTACCTTCCAGCTTTTCACATAAGCCTTCCTACTAACAGATAGTTTGTTAGCCTTCGTAGTCTTCCTACCAACTACATATTTTTATACCTTTTTACTTCTTAGTACTGTTACATTTTAGTACATTTCTAACATTATTACTTGTCACTTTCGTATTTTCTGTTTTTTTCAACTGAATATATATCTACTCTTCATACCTGCTATTCATACTCCTTGTACCTTCCAGATTTTACAAAATAGTCTTCCTACTATCTCCTTCCACCTTTTACACATAAGCCTCCCTACATATTTTCTTACTTTTGTACTTGTTACTATTATGAAATTTTAGTACATTTCTAACATTATTACTTATCACTTTGACACTCATTACAGCTCCTTCACAGAAGTGTTTTAAACTGCCACATTTCTCACAGTTTTAACATTACATACACATATTATACTTTGGTTCAGCCGTTTCAATTTGAACAGACGATCCACGGTCAGTCATGTTAAGAAACACGCACACGCCCACGCCCACACGTGCCTACACACACCACATATGCTAGGTATTCGTTACTATGGGCTGTCACGAGCAACAGTTTGCACGCTCAGCAATCACACGCATTTTCTCCAGAAAATGCACCTTTCTAGTATTGCAGATAATATTCCCCACCGTACATTTCTTCGGCACCTAACTCCTTCCACATACTTTCACCTAGAGACTCCGTTCAAACTTTCCACTGTTCGGCTTCTTTAGGAGATGCGTGCTTGTATTTTTCTAAGCAATCTGATTTCTACTTTTTAAAATATTCTACTTTTTTCTATTTTTCTATTTTACAATGTAAGTCTATGGGAGGACTGTTCAAATGCTAGAGTGCGTGATGTCATCACGCACTCTAGCAGACTCTACAGACTGTAGAGGCTGTGATTGTCACTAAATATTCAATTTTCTTAAACGGTCATGACTCCCACAACTTTCACACTACATCCACATATTAGATATCAAACTGTTCAGCTACTTCTTCTGCCACTCACAATGTCAATATCTAACTCATAGCTTTTATACTTTTTGAGTTAGGAACGTTTGTTCAACACTAGTGCAAAACTGTGTTTTACAGTACTTTTCTCTCCTTTGAACAGCCTTGTCTTGTACACTTTTCAAAACTGTCACTATTCCCACAATTTTCACACTACAGACATATATTTTACATCAAAGTCTTTGGCTATTCCTTCTGTCACTCACAATGTAAATATCTAAGTGATAGCACTTGTAGTTTTTGAGTTAGGGACGTTTGTTCAACACTACTGCTTTACAGTCTTTTGACTACTTTAAACAGCTTTTTCTTTTTACACTTGCAGTATTTAAACTGTAGTACCTCCCACAATTTTCACACTACGTACTTACATTATATATCAAACTCTTCACATACTTCTTCCGTGTATCACAATGTAAATATCTAAGTGATGGGATTTGTAGTTTTTGAGATATGGATGTTTGTTCGACACCAGTGCTATATTGTGTGTGCCTTTTTTGAACAGATTTTGTCTTTCAACCTTCAATCACTTCCACAACTTTAACATTACATACAAATGTTATATATTAAACTCTTCAGCTACTTCTGCTCTCACTCACAATGTAAATATATAAGCAATATGATGTATAGTTTTTGAGTTATTAACGTTTGTTCGACACTAGGGCTCCACTCTGTCACACTACTTTCTGTTCCACTGCTGCTCTCCTACACATGCAGCTCTTCTCCACTTGTCCTTTTTTCACTCTTCTCCATTTTAACATGTCTTTTACATATTTTCATACCTTTTTACTTGTTAGTATTATTACATTTTATTACATTTCTAACATTACTACTTGTCACTGCCTTCTTACTCTTCCTACTTTTCATACTTCTAGTACCTTCCAGCATTTCTGACTCACGTTGTTGGACACACACACTTCTCATTTTTTCACTCTTCTCCATTTTAACGTGTCTTTTACACATTTGCTCACCCTTTTCTTCTCACTATTTTTACATTTTAGTACATTTCTAACATCATTACTTATCACTTGGACACTCATTACAGCTCCTTCAAAGAAGTGTTTTAAACTGCCACATTTCCCACAGTTTTAACATTACATACACATATACTTTGGTTCAGCCGTTTCAATTTGATACACGGTCAGTCATGTTAAAAAACACGCACACGGACACGCCGACACACACACGTGCCTACACACACCACATATGCTAGGTATTCGTTACTATGGGCTGTCACGAGCAACAGTTTGCACGTTCAGCAATCACACGCATTTTCTCCAGAAAATGCACCTTTCTAGTTATTATTATTATTATTATTATTATTAATCCGTACACTTTTTTGGCACCTATCTCCTCCTTCATACTTTTAGCTAGAAACTCCGTTCAAACTTTAAAATGTTCAGCTTGTTTAGGACATAGGCGCGTGTATTCAACTTTTTGATATCTATTCTACTTTTTAAACTATTCTACTTTTTTCGACTTTTTTTTACAATGGGAGTCTATGGGCGGAATGTTCAAACCATGCCCTCTTTGAACTCTAACTACTCTTTCATACTTTAAGCTAGACACTCCATTCAAACTTTAAACGGGTCACCACTTTTAGTACTTTATTACTCTTATTCAGCTTTTTCATACCTTTTGTACTTTTTGAGTAATCACAGTTTAAGTTTTATACTTTTTTAAACCTTTATAATGGCAGCCTATGGAGCTACGCTAGAGTGCGTGATGTCACAATTCACTCTAGCAGACTTTACAGGCTGTACTTTTTACTAAATTCACACATTTTTAAACTGTGACAGTTCACACAACTTTAATACTACATACACATATTATACACCAAACCCTTCAGCTGCTTCTGCTCTCACTCACAATGTCAATATATAAGCGATGCGATGTATAGTTTTTGAGATATTAACGTTTGTTTGACACTAGTGTTCCACTCTTTTTCACAGTAGTTTCTGCTGCTCTGCTGCTCTCTTACACATGCAGCTCTTCTGCTTATTTCACTCTTCTCCATTTCAACATATCTTTAACATATTTTCATACCTTTTTTACTTGTTAGTATTAATACATTTTAGTACATTTTTAACATTATTACTTGTCACTGCCTTCCTACTCTTCATACTACTAGTACCCTCCAGCTTTTCACATCAGCCTTCCTAACAGATAGTTTGTTCGCCTTCATAGTCTTCCTACCAACTACATATTTTTATACCTTTTTGCTTCTTAGTATTGTTACATTTTAGTACATTTTAGTACATTTCCACTCTTTCACAGTAGTTTCTGCTGCTCTGCTGCTCTCTTACACATGCAGCTCTTGTGCTTATTTCACTCTTCTCCATTTCAACATGTCTTTTACATATTTTCATACCTTTTTTACTTCTTAGTATTATTACATTTTAGTACATTTCTAAAATTATTACTTGTCACTGCCTTCCTACTCTTCATACTACTAGTACCTTCCAGCTTTTCACATAAGCCTTCCTACTCTTCCTACCAGCTGCACATTTTTATACCTTTTTACTTCTTAGTATTGTTACATTTTAGTATATTTTAGTACATTTCCACTCTATTTCACAGTAGTTTCTGCTGCTCTCTTACACATGCAGCTCTTCTGCTTATTTCACTCTTCTCCATTTCAACATGTCTTTTACATACTTTCATACATTTTTTACTTCTTAGTATTATTACATTTTACTACATTTCTAACATTATTACTTGTCACTGCCTTCCTACTCTTCATACTACCAGTACCTTCCAGCTTTTCACATAAGCCTTCCTACTAACAGAAAGTTTTTTTAGCCTTCGTAGTCTTCCTACCAACTACATATTTTTATACCTTTTTACTTCTTAGTACTGTTACATTTTAGTACATTTTAGAACATTCCCACTCTATTTCACAGTATTTTCTGCTGCACTCCTCCTCTCTTACACATGCAGCACTTGTGCTTATTTCACTCTTCTTCATTTCAACATGTCTTTTACATATTTTCATACCTTTTTTACTTGTTAGTATTATTACATTTTAGTACATTTCTAACATTATTACTTGTCACTGCCTTCCTACTCTTCATACTACTAGTACCTTCCAGCTTTTCACATAAGCCTTCCTACTAACAGATAGTTTGTTAGCCTTCGTAGTCTTCCTACCAACTACATATTTTTATACCTTTTTACTTCTTAGTACTGTTACATTTTAGTACATTTTAGAACATTCCCACTCTATTTCACAGTATTTTCTGCTGCACTCCTCCTCTCTTACACATGCAGCACTTGTGCTTATTTCACTCTTCTTCATTTCAACATGTCTTTTACATATTTTCATACCTTTTTTACTTGTTAGTATTATTACATTTTAGTACATTTCTAACATTATTACTTGTCACTGCCTTCCTACTCTTCATACTACTAGTACCTTCCAGCTTTTCACATAAGCCTTCCTACTAACAGATAGTTTGTTAGCCTTCGTAGTCTTCCTACCAACTACATATTTTTATACCTTTTTACTTCTTAGTACTGTTACATTTTAGTACATTTTAGAACATTCCCACTCTATTTCACAGTATTTTCTGCTGCACTCCTCTCTTACACATGCAGCACTTGTGCTTATTTCACTCTTCTTCATTTCAACATGTCTTTTACATATTTTCATACCTTTTTTACTTGTTAGTATTATTACATTTTAGTACATTTCTAACATTATTACTTGTCACTGCCTTCCTACTCTTCATACTACTAGTACCTTCCAGCTTTTCACATAAGCCTTCCTACTAACAGATAGTTTGTTAGCCTTCGTAGTCTTCCTACCAACTACATATTTTTATACCTTTTTACTTCTTAGTACTGTTACATTTTAGTACATTTTAGAACATTCCCACTCTATTTCACAGTATTTTCTGCTGCACTCCTCCTCTCTTACACATGCAGCACTTGTGCTTATTTCACTCTTCTTCATTTCAACATGTCTTTTACATATTTTCATACCTTTTTTACTTGTTAGTATTATTACATTTTAGTACATTTCTAACATTATTACTTGTCACTGCCTTCCTACTCTTCATACTACTAGTACCTTCCAGCTTTTCACATAAGCCTTCCTACTAACAGATAGTTTGTTAGCCTTCGTAGTCTTCCTACCAACTACATATTTTTATACCTTTTTACTTCTTAGTACTGTTACATTTTAGTACATTTTAGAACATTCCCACTCTATTTCACAGTATTTTCTGCTGCACTCCTCTCTTACACATGCAGCACTTGTGCTTATTTCACTCTTCTTCATTTCAACATGTCTTTTACATATTTTCATACCTTTTTTACTTGTTAGTATTATTACATTTTAGTACATTTCTAACATTATTACTTGTCACTGCCTTCCTACTCTTCATACTACTAGTACCTTCCAGCTTTTCACATAAGCCTTCCTACTAACAGATAGTTTGTTAGCCTTCGTAGTCTTCCTACCAACTACATATTTTTATACCTTTTTACTTCTTAGTACTGTTACATTTTAGTACATTTTAGAACATTCCCACTCTATTTCACAGTATTTTCTGCTGCACTCCTCCTCTCTTACACATGCAGCACTTGTGCTTATTTCACTCTTCTTCATTTCAACATGTCTTTTACATATTTTCATACCTTTTTTACTTGTTAGTATTATTACATTTTAGTACATTTCTAACATTATTACTTGTCACTGCCTTCCTACTCTTCATACTACTAGTACCTTCCAGCTTTTCACATAAGCCTTCCTACTAACAGATAGTTTGTTAGCCTTCGTAGTCTTCCTACCAACTACATATTTTTATACCTTTTTACTTCTTAGTACTGTTACATTTTAGTACATTTCTAACATTATTACTTGTCACTTTCGTATTTTCTGTTTTTTTCAACTGAATATATATCTACTCTTCATACCTGCTATTCATACTCCTTGTACCTTCCAGATTTTACAAAATAGTCTTCCTACTATCTCCTTCCACCTTTTACACATAAGCCTCCCTACATATTTTCTTACTTTTGTACTTGTTACTATTATGAAATTTTAGTACATTTCTAACATTATTACTTATCACTTTGACACTCATTACAGCTCCTTCACAGAAGTGTTTTAAACTGCCACATTTCTCACAGTTTTAACATTACATACACATATTATACTTTGGTTCAGCCGTTTCAATTTGAACAGACGATCCACGGTCAGTCATGTTAAGAAACACGCACACGCCCACGCCCACACGTGCCTACACACACCACATATGCTAGGTATTCGTTACTATGGGCTGTCACGAGCAACAGTTTGCACGCTCAGCAATCACACGCATTTTCTCCAGAAAATGCACCTTTCTAGTATTGCAGATAATATTCCCCACCGTACATTTCTTCGGCACCTAACTCCTTCCACATACTTTCACCTAGAGACTCCGTTCAAACTTTCCACTGTTCGGCTTCTTTAGGAGATGCGTGCTTGTATTTTTCTAAGCAATCTGATTTCTACTTTTTAAAATATTCTACTTTTTTCTATTTTTCTGTTTTACAATGTAAGTCTATGGGAGGACTGTTCAAACCATGCCCCGTTTTAACTCTAACTACTCTTTCATACTTTCAGCTATAAACTCCATTCAAACTTTAAACAGGTCACCACTTTTAGTACTTTATCACTTTAATTCAGCTTTTTGATATCTTTTGTACTTTTTGAGTAATCACAGTTTAAGTTTTAGACTTTTTTCAATCTTTATAATGGCAGCCTATGGAGCTACGCTAGAGCACCTGATGTCATCACTCACTCTAGCAGACTCTACAGACTGTAGAGGCTGTGATTTTCATTAAATATTCAATTTTCTTAAACTGTCATCACTCCCACAACATTCACACTACATCCACATATTAGATATCAAACTGTTCAGCTACTTCTTGTGCCACTCACAATGTCAATATCTAAGCCATAACGTTTATACTTTTTGAGTTAGGGCTGTTTGTTCAACACTAGTGCTTTACAGTAATTTTGCCTATTTTAAACAGCTTTTTCTTTTTACACATGCAGTATTTAAACTGTAGTAGTTCCCACAATACACACTACATACATATATTATATATCAAAATGTTCACATACTTCTTCTGTCTCTCACAATGTAAATACCTAAGTTGTGGGATTTGTAGGTTTTTAGCTATGATGGCTTGTTCAACACTAGTGCTATACTGTTTTTGGCTGTTATGAACAGCTTTTTTCTGTTTACACATATTTGAACTGTCACAATTTCCAAAATGTTAACACTACATGCATATTTTACACATTAAAATGTTCAGCCAGTCCTGCTCTCTCTCACAGTGTAAACATCTAAGTGATGGGATTTGTAGTTTTTGAATTATGAACGTTTGAGCTCCACTTGGGCCACTGCTGCTCTCCTAATGCAGCGCTCTGCACTTGTCCATTTTCATACACACGTGGGGGGCCACACACACACTCTCTCTGTCTGTCTGTCTGTCTGTCTCACTCTACTCTCTAGCTTTTTAATAGACTATCTTTCAGTTTTTGAGATATGAATGTTTGTTCAACACCAGTGCTATACCAGGTGTGCTTATTTTGAACAGATTGTTTCTTTGAAACTTCAACCACTTCCACAACTTTAACACTACATACCATGACAGCCATAGGATAAGAAAGAGGGAAAGAGGAGAGTGATAGACCAGTCACAGACAGCCAACAGAAAGGGTGAGCTGTACCCACACTAAACTGCACCAGTGCCACAGTTTGCACTCTCAGCAATCACACGCATTTTCTCCAGAAAATGCACCTTTCTAGTTATTATTATTATTATTATTAATCCGTACACTTTTTTGGCACCTATCTACTCCTTCATACTTTTAGCTAGAAACTCCGTTCAAACTTTAAAATGTTCAGCTTGTTTAGGACATAGGCGCGTGTATTCAACTTTTTGATATCTATTCTACTTTTTAAACTATTCTACTTTTTTCTACTTTTTTTTACAATGGAAGTCTATGGGCGGAATGTTAAAACCATGCCCTCTTTGAACTCTAACTACTCTTTCATACTTTAAGCTATTAACTCCATTCAAACTTTAAACGGGTCACCACTTTTAGTACTTTATCACTTTAATTCAGCTTTTTCATACCTTTTGTACTTTTTGAGTAATCGCAGTTTACGTTTTATACTTTTTTCAACCTTTATAATGGGACCCTATGGAGCTACGCTAGAGTGCGTGATGTCACAATTCACTCTAGCTGACTTTACAGGCTGCACTTTTTACTAAATTCACACATTTTAAAACTGTGACAGTTCACACAATTTTAATACTACATACACATATTATACATCAAACCCTTCAGCTGCTTCTGCTCTCACTCACAATGTCAATATATAAGCGATGCGATGTATACTTTTTGAGATATTAACGTTTGTTTGACACTAGTGTTCCAGTCTTTTTCACAGTAGTTTCTGCTGCTCTGCTGCTCTCTTACACATGCAGCTGTTCTGCTTATTTCACTCTTCTTCATTTCAACGTGTCTTTTACATACTTTCATACCTTTTTTACTTGTTAGTATTATTACATTTTAGTACATTTCTAACATTATTACTTGTCACTGCCTTCCTACTCTTCATACTACCAGTACCTTCCAGCTTTTCACATAAGCCTTCCTACTAACAGAAAGTTTTTTTAGCCTTCGTAGTCTTCCTACCAACTACATATTTTTATACCTTTTTACTTCTTAGTACTGTTACATTTTAGTACATTTTAGAACATTCCCGCTCTATTTCACAGTATTTTCTGCTGCACTCCTCTCTTACACATGCAGCACTTGTGCTTATTTCACTCTTCTTCATTTCAACATGTCTTTTACATATTTTCATACCTTTTTTACTTGTTAGTATTATTACATTTTAGTACATTTCTAACATTATTACTTGTCACTGCCTTCCTACTCTTCATACTACTAGTACCTTCCAGCTTTTCACATAAGCCTTCCTACTAACAAATAGTTTGTTAGCCTTCGTAGTCTTCCTACCAACTACATATTTTTATACCTTTTTACTTCTTAGTACTGTTACATTTTAGTACATTTTAGAACATTCCCACTCTATTTCACAGTATTTTCTGCTGCACTCCTCCTCTCTTACACATGCAGCACTTGTGCTTATTTCACTCTTCTCCATTTCAACATGTCTTTTACATATTTTCATACCTTTTTTACTTGTTAGTATTATTACATTTTAGTACATTTCTAACATTATTACTTGTCACTGCCTTCCTACTCTTCATACTACTAGTACCTTCCAGCTTTTCACATAAGCCTTCCTACTAACAGATAGTTTGTTAGCCTTCGTAGTCTTCCTACCAACTACATATTTTTATACCTTTTTACTTCTTAGTACTGTTACATTTTAGTACATTTCTAACATTATTACTTGTCACTTTCGTATTTTCTGTTTTTTTCAACTGAATATATATCTACTCTTCATACCTGCTATTCATACTCCTTGTACCTTCCAGATTTTACAAAATAGTCTTCCTACTATCTCCTTCCACCTTTTACACATAAGCCTCCCTACATATTTTCTTACTTTTGTACTTGTTACTATTATGAAATTTTAGTACATTTCTAACATTATTACTTATCACTTTGACACTCATTACAGCTCCTTCACAGAAGTGTTTTAAACTGCCACATTTCTCACAGTTTTAACATTACATACACATATTATACTTTGGTTCAGCCGTTTCAATTTGAACAGACGATCCACGGTCAGTCATGTTAAGAAACACGCACACGCCCACGCCCACACGTGCCTACACACACCACATATGCTAGGTATTCGTTACTATGGGCTGTCACGAGCAACAGTTTGCACGCTCAGCAATCACACGCATTTTCTCCAGAAAATGCACCTTTCTAGTTATTATTATTATTATTATTATTAATCCGTACACTTTTTTGGCACCTATCTACTCCTTCATACTTTTAGCTAGAAACTCCGTTCAAACTTTAAAATGTTCAGCTTGTTTAGGACATAGGCGCGTGTATTCAACTTTTTGATATCTATTCTACTTTTTAAACTATTCTACTTTTTTCTACTTTTTTTTACAATGGAAGTCTATGGGCGGAATGTTAAAACCATGCCCTCTTTGAACTCTAACTACTCTTTCATACTTTAAGCTATTAACTCCATTCAAACTTTAAACGGGTCACCACTTTTAGTACTTTATCACTTTAATTCAGCTTTTTCATACCTTTTGTACTTTTTGAGTAATCGCAGTTTACGTTTTATACTTTTTTCAACCTTTATAATGGGACCCTATGGAGCTACGCTAGAGTGCGTGATGTCACAATTCACTCTAGCAGACTTTACAGGCTGCACTTTTTACTAAATTCACACATTTTAAAACTGTGACAGTTCACACAACTTTAATACTACATACACATATTATACATCAAACCCTTCAGCTGCTTCTGCTCTCACTCACAATGTCAATATATAAGCGATGCGATGTATACTTTTTGAGATATTAACGTTTGTTTGACACTAGTGTTCCAGTCTTTTTCACAGTAGTTTCTGCTGCTCTGCTGCTCTCTTACACATGCAGCTGTTCTGCTTATTTCACTCTTCTCCATTTCAACATGTCTTTTACATATTTTCATACCTTTTTTACTTCTTAGTATTATTACATTTTAGTACATTTCTAAAATTATTACTTGTCACTGCCTTCCTACTCTTCATACTACTAGTACCTTCCAGCTTTTCACATAAGCCTTCCTACTCTTCCTACCAGCTGCACATTTTTATACCTTTTTACTTCTTAGTAGTTACATTTTAGTATATTTTAGTACATTTCCACTCTATTTCACAGTAGTTTCTGCTGCTCTCTTACACATGCAGCTCTTCTGCTTATTTCACTCTTCTCCATTTCAACGTGTCTTTTACATACTTTCATACCTTTTTTACTTCTTAGTATTATTACATTTTAGTACATTTCTAACATTATTACTTGTCACTGCCTTCCTACTCTTCATACTACCAGTACCTTCCAGCTTTTCACATAAGCCTTCTTACTAACAGAAAGTTTTTTTAGCCTTCGTAGTCTTCCTACCAACTACATATTTTTATACCTTTTTACTTCTTAGTACTGTTACATTTTAGTACATTTTAGAACATTCCCACTCTTTTTACATTTTAGTACTTTTCTAACATTATTACTTGTCACTTTCTTACTTTCTGTTTTTTTCTACTGAATATATACCTACTCTTCAAACTATTCATACTTCTTGTACCTTTCAGCTTTTAAATATAAGCCTTCCTACTTTTCCTACTGTTCATACTACTAGTACCTTCCAGCTTTTCACATAAGCCTTCCTACTAACAGATAGTTTGTTAGCCTTCGTAGTCTTCCTACCAACTACATATTTTTATACCTTTTTACTTCTTAGTACTGTTACATTTTAGTACATTTCTAACACTGTTAATTGTCACTTTCATATTTTCTGTTTTTTTCCACTGAATATATACCAACTTTTCATACCTGCTATTCATACTCCTTGTACCTTTCAGATTTTACAAAATACTACTATCTCCTTCCACATTTTACACATAAGCCTTCCTACATATTTTCTTACTTTTGTACTTGTTACTATTATGAAATTTTAGTACATTTCTAACATTATTACTTATCACTTTGACACTCATTACAGCTCCTTCACAGAAGTGTTTTAAACTGCCACATTTCTCACAGTTTTAACATTACATACACATATTATACTTTGCTTCAGCCGTTTCAGTTTGAACAGATGATCCACAGTCATGTTCAAAAACACGCGCACACACACACACACACACACACACACACACACATACAGCTGCTGGTACGTACACATCCACCCGCACGCACACACACACACACACACACACACACAGACAGAAATATGTGACATAGATACAGCCATAGGATAAGAAAGAGGGAAAGAGGAGAGTGATAGACCAGTCACAGACAGCCAACAGAAAGGGTGAGCTGTACCCACACTAAACTGCACCAGTGCCACAGTTTGCACTCTCAGCAATCACACGCATTTTCTCCAGAAAATGCACCTTTCTAGTATTGCAGATAATATTCCCCACCGTACATTTCTTCGGCACCTAACTCCTTCCACATACTTTCACCTAGAGACTCCGTTCAAACTTTCCACTGTTCGGCTTCTTTAGGAGATGCGTGCTTGTATTTTTATAAGCAATCTGATTTCTACTTTTTAAAATATTCTACTTTTTTCTATTTTTCTGTTTTACAATGTAAGTCTATGGGAGGACTGTTCGAACGCTAGAGTGCGTGATGTCATCACTCACTCTAGCAGACTCTACAGACTGTAGAGGCTGTGATTTTTACTAAATATTCAATTTTCTTAAACTGTCATCACTCCCACAACATTCACACTACATCCACATGTTAGATATCAAACTGTTCTGCTACTTCTTCTGCCACTCACAATGTCAATATCTAACTCATAGCTTTTATACTTTTTGAGTTAGGGACGTTTGTTCAACACTAGTGCAAAACTGTGTTTTACAGTACTTTTCTCTCCTTTGAACAGCCTTGTCTTGTACACTTTTCAAAACTGTCACTATTCCCACAATTTTCACACTACAGACATATATTTTACATCAAAGTCTTTGGCTATTTCTTCTGTCACTCACAATGTAAATATCTAAGTGATAGCACTTGTAGTTTTTGAGTTAGGGACGTTTGTTCAACACTACTGCTTTACAGTCTTTTGACTACTTTAAACAGCTTTTTCTTTTTACACTTGCAGTATTTAAACTGTAGTACCTCCCACAATTTTCACACTACGTACTTATATTATATATCAAACTCTTCACATACTTCTTCCGTGTATCACAATGTAAATATCTAAGTGATGGGATTTGTAGTTTTTGAGATATGGATGTTTGTTCGACACCAGTGCTATATTGTGTGTGCCTTTTTTGAACAGATTTTGTCTTTTAACCTTCAATCACTTCCACAACTTTAACATTACATACAAATGTTATATATTAAACTCTTCAGCTACTTCTGCTCTCACTCACAATGTAAATATATAAGCAATATGATGTATAGTTTTTGAGTTATTAACGTTTGTTCGACACTAGGGCTCCACTCTGTCACACTACTTTCTGTTCCACTGCTGCTCTCTTACACATGCAGCTCTTCTCCACTTGTCCTTTTTTCACTCTTCTCCATTTTAACATGTCTTTTACATATTTTCATACCTTTTTACTTGTTAGTATTATTACATTTTAGTACATTTCTAACATTACTACTTGTCACTGCCTTCTTACTCTTCCTACTTTTCATACTACTAGTACCTTCCAGCATTTCTCTCACTCACGTTGTTGGACACACACACTTCTCATTTTTTCACTCTTCTCCATTTTAACGTGTCTTTTACACATTTGCTCACCCTTTTCTTCTCACTATTTTTACATTTTAGTACATTTCTAACATCATTACTTATCACTTGGACACTCATTACAGCTCCTTCAAAGAAGTGTTTTAAACTGCCACATTTCCCACAGTTTTAACATTACATACACATATACTTTGGTTCAGCCGTTTCAATTTAAACAGACGATCCACGGTCAGTCATGTTAAGAAACACGCACACGGACACACCCACGCCCACACGTGCCTACACACACCACATATGCCACAGTTTGCACGCTCAGCAATCACACGCATTTTCTCCAGAAAATGCACCTTTCTAGTATTGCAGATAATATTCCCCACCGTACATTTCTTCGGCACCTAACTCCTTCCACATACTTTCACTTAGAGACTCCGTTCAAACTTTCCACTGTTCGGCTTCTTTAGGAGATGCGTGCTTGTATTTTTCTAAGCAATCTGATTTCTACTTTTTAAAATATTCTACTTTTTTCTATTTTTCTGTTTTACAATGTAAGTCTATGGGAGGACTGTTCGAACGCTAGAGTGCGTGATGTCATCACTCACTCTAGCAGACTCTACAGACTGTAGAGGCTGTGATTGTCACTAAATATTCAATTTTCTTAAACTGTCATCACTCCCACAACTTTCACACTACATCCACATATTAGATATCAAACTGTTCTGCTACTTCTTCTGCCACTCACAATGTCAATATCTAAGCCATAATGTTTATACTTTTTGAGTTAGGGACGTTTGTTCAACACTAGTGCAAAACTGTGTTTTACAGTACTTTTCTCTCCTTTGAACAGCCTTGTTTGTACACTTATCAAAACTGTCACTATTCCCACAATTTTCACACTACAGACATAAATTTTACATCAAAGTCTTTGGCTATTTCTTCTGTCACTCACAATGTAAATATTTAAGTGATAGCACTTGTAGTTTTTGAGTTAGGGACGTTTGTTCAACACTACTGCTTTACAGTCTTTTGACTACTTTAAACAGCTTTTTCTTTTTACACTTGCAGTATTTAAACTGTAGTACCTCCCACAATTTTCACACTACATAATTATATTACATATCAAACTCTTCACATACTTCTTCTGTGTATCACAATGTAAATATCTAAGTGATGGGATTTGTAGTTTTAGAGATATGGATGTTTGTTCGACACCAGTGCTATATTGTGTGTGACTTTTTTGAACAGATTTTGTCTTTTAACCTTCAATCACTTCCACAACTTTAACATTACATACATATGTTATATATTAAACTCTTCAGCTACTTCTGCTCTCACTCACAATGTAAATATATAAGCAATATGATGTATAGTTTTTGAGTTATTAACGTTTGTTCGACACTAGGGCTCCACTCTGTCACACTACTTTCTGTTCCACTGCTGCTCTCTTACACATGCAGCTCTTCTCCACTTGTCCTTTTTTCACTCTTCTCCATTTCAACATGTCTTTTAGATATTTTCATACCTTTTTACTTGTTAGTATTATTACATTTTAGTACATTTCTAACATTACTACTTGTCACTGCCTTCTTACTCTTCCTACTTTTCATACTACTAGTACCTTCCAGCATTTCTCTCACTCACGTTGTTGGACACACAAACTGCCACATTTCCCACAGTTTTAACATTACATACACATATACTTTGGTTCAGCCGTTTCAATTTGATACACGGTCAGTCATGTTAAGAAACACGCACACGGACACGCCGACACACACACGTGCCTACACACACCACATATGCTAGGTATTCGTTACTATGGGTTGTCACGAGCAACAGTTTGCACGTTCAGCAATCACACGCATTTTCTCCAGAAAATGCACCTTTCTAGTTGTGTGATTGCTGACTCAGCAATCACAGGTATAATATTCCCACTATTTATTATTGTGTGATTGCTGACTCAGCAATCACAGGTATAATATTCCCACTATTTATTATTATTATTATTATTATTATTATTAATCCGTACACTTTTTTGGCACCTATCTACTCCTTCATACTTTTAGCTAGAAACTCCGTTCAAACTTTAAAATGTTCAGCTTGTTTAGGACATAGGCGCGTGTATTCAACTTTTTGATATCTATTCTACTTTTTAAACTATTCTACTTTTTTCTACTTTTTTTTACAATGGAAGTCTATGGGCGGAATGTTAAAACCATGCCCTCTTTGAACTCTAACTACTCTTTCATACTTTAAGCTATTAACTCCATTCAAACTTTAAACGGGTCACCACTTTTAGTACTTTATCACTTTAATTCAGCTTTTTCATACCTTTTGTACTTTTTGAGTAATCGCAGTTTACGTTTTATACTTTTTTCAACCTTTATAATGGGACCCTATGGAGCTACGCTAGAGTGCGTGATGTCACAATTCACTCTAGCTGACTTTACAGGCTGCACTTTTTACTAAATTCACACATTTTAAAACTGTGACAGTTCACACAATTTTAATACTACATACACATATTATACATCAAACCCTTCAGCTGCTTCTGCTCTCACTCACAATGTCAATATATAAGCGATGCGATGTATACTTTTTGAGATATTAACGTTTGTTTGACACTAGTGTTCCAGTCTTTTTCACAGTAGTTTCTGCTGCTCTGCTGCTCTCTTACACATGCAGCTGTTCTGCTTATTTCACTCTTCTTCATTTCAACGTGTCTTTTACATACTTTCATACCTTTTTTACTTGTTAGTATTATTACATTTTAGTACATTTCTAACATTATTACTTGTCACTGCCTTCCTACTCTTCATACTACCAGTACCTTCCAGCTTTTCACATAAGCCTTCCTACTAACAGAAAATTTTTTTAGCCTTCGTAGTCTTCCTACCAACTACATATTTTTATACCTTTTTACTTCTTAGTACTGTTACATTTTAGTACATTTTAGAACATTCCCACTCTATTTCACAGTATTTTCTGCTGCACTCCTCCTCTCTTACACATGCAGCACTTGTGCTTATTTCACTCTTCTTCATTTCAACATGTCTTTTACATATTTTCATACCTTTTTTACTTGTTAGTATTATTACATTTTAGTACATTTCTAACATTATTACTTGTCACTGCCTTCCTACTCTTCATACTACTAGTACCTTCCAGCTTTTCACATAAGCCTTCCTACTAACAGATAGTTTGTTAGCCTTCGTAGTCTTCCTACCAACTACATATTTTTATACCTTTTTACTTCTTAGTACTGTTACATTTTAGTACATTTTAGAACATTCCCACTCTATTTCACAGTATTTTCTGCTGCACTCCTCCTCTCTTACACATGCAGCACTTGTGCTTATTTCACTCTTCTTCATTTCAACATGTCTTTTACATATTTTCATACCTTTTTTACTTGTTAGTATTATTACATTTTAGTACATTTCTAACATTATTACTTGTCACTGCCTTCCTACTCTTCATACTACTAGTACCTTCCAGCTTTTCACATAAGCCTTCCTACTAACAGATAGTTTGTTAGCCTTCGTAATCTTCCTACCAACTACATATTTTTATACCTTTTTACTTCTTAGTACTGTTACATTTTAGTACATTTCTAACATTATTACTTGTCACTTTCGTATTTTCTGTTTTTTTCAACTGAATATATATCTACTCTTCATACCTGCTATTCATACTCCTTGTACCTTCCAGATTTTACAAAATAGTCTTCCTACTATCTCCTTCCACCTTTTACACATAAGCCTCCCTACATATTTTCTTACTTTTGTACTTGTTACTATTATGAAATTTTAGTACATTTCTAACATTATTACTTATCACTTTGACACTCATTACAGCTCCTTCACAGAAGTGTTTTAAACTGCCACATTTCTCACAGTTTTAACATTACATACACATATTATACTTTGGTTCAGCCGTTTCAATTTGAACAGACGATCCACGGTCAGTCATGTTAAGAAACACGCACACGCCCACGCCCACACGTGCCTACACACACCACATATGCTAGGTATTCGTTACTATGGGCTGTCACGAGCAACAGTTTGCACGCTCAGCAATCACACGCATTTTCTCCAGAAAATGCACCTTTCTAGTATTGCAGATAATATTCCCCACCGTACATTTCTTCGGCACCTAACTCCTTCCACATACTTTCACCTAGAGACTCCGTTCAAACTTTCCACTGTTCGGCTTCTTTAGGAGATGCGTGCTTGTATTTTTATAAGCAATCTGATTTCTACTTTTTAAAATATTCTACATTTTTCTATTTTTCTATTTTACAATGTAAGTCTATGGGAGGACTGTTCAAATGCTAGAGTGCGTGATGTCATCACGCACTCTAGCAGACTCTACAGACTGTAGAGGCTGTGATTGTCACTAAATATTCAATTTTCTTAAACGGTCATGACACCCACAACTTTCACACTACATCCACATATTAGATATCAAACTGTTCAGCTACTTCTTCTGCCACTCACAATGTCAATATCTAACCCATAGCTTTTATACTTTTTGAGTTAGGGATGTTTGTTCAACACTAGTGCAAAACTGTGTTTTACAGCACTTTTCTCTCCTTTGAACAGCCTTGTCTTGTACACTTTTCAAAACTGTCACTATTCCCACAATTTTCACACTACAGACATATATTTTACATCAAATTCTTTGGCTATTTCTTCTGTCACTCACAATGTAAATATCTAAGTGATAGCACTTGTAGTTTTTGAGTTAGGGACGTTTGTTCAACACTACTGCTTTACAGTCTTTTGACTACTTTAAACAGCTTTTTCTTTTTACACTTGCAGTATTTAAACTGTAGTACCTCCCACAATTTTCACACTACGTACTTATATTATATATCAAACTCTTCACATACTTCTTCCGTGTATCACAATGTAAATATCTAAGTGATGGGATTTGTAGTTTTTGAGATATGGACGTTTGTTCGACACCAGTGCTATATTGTGTGTGCCTTTTTTGAACAGATTTTGTCTTTTAACCTTCAATCACTTCCACAACTTTAACATTACATACATATGTTATATATTAAACTCTTCAGCTACTTCTGCTCTCACTCACAATGTAAATATATAAGCAATATGATGTATAGTTTTTGAGTTATTAACGTTTGTTCAACACTAGGGCTCCACTCTGTCACACTACTTTCTGTTCCACTGCTGCTGTCTTACACATGCAGCTCTTCTCCACTTGTCCTTTTTTCACTCTTCTCCATTTTAACATGTCTTTTACATATTTTCATACTTGCCACTTTCTTACTTTCTGTTTTTTTCTACTGAATATATACCTACTCTTCATACCTGCTATTCATACTCCTTATACCTTTCAGATTTTACAAAATAGTCTTCCTACGATCTCCTTCCACCTTTTATACATAAGCCTTCCTACATATTTTCTTACTTTTGTACTTGTTACTATTATGAAATTTTAGTACATTTCTAACATTATTACTTATCACTTTGACACTCATTACAGCTCCTTCACAGAAGTGTTTTAAACTGCCACATTTCTCACAGTTTTAACATTACATACACATATTATACTTTGGTTCAGCCGTTTCAATTTGAACAGACGATCCACAGTCAGTCATGTTAAGAAACACGCCCACGCCCACACGTGCCTACACACACCACATATGCTAGGTATTCGTTACTATGGGCTGTCACAAGCAACAGTTTGCACGCTCAGCAATCACACGCATTTTCTCCAGAAAATGCACCTTTCTAGTTGTGTGATTGCTGCCCCAGCAATCACAGGTATAATATTCTCGCTCTTTATTATTATTATTATTGTGTGATTGCTGACTCAGCAATCACAGGTATAATATTGTCGCTCTTTATTATTATTATTTTTATTCCGTACACTTTTTTGGCACCTATCTCCTCCTTCATACTTTCAGCTAGAAACTCCATTCAAACTTTAAAATGTTCAGCTTGTTTAGGACATGCGCGGGTGTATTCAACTTTTTGATATCTTTTATACTTTTTAAACTATTCTACTTTTTTCTACTTTTTTTTATAATGGGAGTCTATGGGCGGAATGTTCAAACCATGCCCTCTTTGAACTTTAACTACTCTTTCATACTTTAAGCTAGAAACTCCATTCAAACTTTAAACAGGTCACCACTTTTAGTACTTTATCACTTTAATTCAGCTTTTTGATACCCTTTGTACTTTTTGAGTAATCACAGTTTAAGTTTTATACTTTTTTAAACCTTTATAATGGGACCCTATGGAGCTACGCTAGAGTGCGTGATGTCACAACTCACTCTAGCAGACTTTACAGGCCATACTTTTCACTAAATTCACACATTTTAAAACTGTGGCAGTTCACACAACTTTAATACTACATACACATATTATACATCAAACCCTTCAGCTACTTCTGCTCTCACTCACAATGTCAATATATAAGCGATGCGATGTATAGTTTTTGAGATATTAACGTTTGTTTGACATTAGTGTTCCACTCTATTTCACAGTAGTTTCTGCTGCTTTTTACTTCTTAGTATTATTACATTTTAGTACATTTCTAACATTATTACTTGTCACTGCCTTCCTACTCTTCATACTGCCAGTACCTTCCAGCTTTTCACATAAGCCTTCCTACTAACAGATAGTTTGTTAGCCTTCGTAGTCTTCCTATCAACTACATATTTTTATACCTTTTTACTTCTTAGTACTGTTACATTTTAGTACATTTCTAACTATTACTTGTCACTTTCGTATTTTCTGTTTTTTTCTACTGAATATATAACTACTCTTCATACTATTCATTCTTTTTGTACCTTTCATCTTTTATATATAAGCCTTCCTACTCTTCCTACTGTTCATACTACTAGTACCTTCCAGCTTTTCACATAAGCCTTCCTACTCTTCCTACCAACTGCACATTTTTATACCTTTTTACTTCTTAGTACTGTTACATTTTAGTATATTTTAGTACATTTCCACTCTATTTCACAGTAGTTTCTGCTGCTCTCTTACACATGCAGCTCTTCTGCTTATTTCAATCTTCTCCATTTCAACGTGTCTTTTACATACTTTCATACCTTTTTTACTTGTTAGTATTATTACATTTTAGTACATTTCTAACATTATTACTTGCCACTGCCTTCCTACTCTTCATACTACTAGTACCTTCCAGCTTTTCACATAAGCCTTCCTACTAACAGATAGTTTGTTCTCCTTCGTAGTCTTCCTATCAACTACATATTTTTATACCTTTTTACTTCTTAGTATTTTTACATTTTAGTACATTTCCACTCTTTTTCACAGTAGTTTCTGCTGCTCTGCTCTCTTACACATGCAGCTCTCGTGCTTATTTCACTCCTCTCCATTTCAACATGTCTTTTACATACCTTTTTTACTTCTTAGTATTATTACATTTTAGTACATTTCTAAAATTATTACTTGTCACTGCCTTCCTACTCTTCATACTACTACTACCTTCCAGCTTTTCACATAAGCCTTCCTACTCTTCCTATCAACTGCACATTTTTATACCTTTTTTACTTGTTAGTATTATTACATTTTAGTACATTTCTAACATTATTACTTGTCACTGCCTTCCTACTCTTCATACTACTAGTACCTTCCAGCTTTTCACATAAGCCTTCCTACTCTTCCTACCAACTGCACATTTTTATACCTTTTTACTTCTTAGTACTGTTACATTTTAGTATATTTTAGTACATTTCCACTCTTTCACAGTAGTTTCTGCTGCTCTCTTACACATGCAGCTCTTCTGCTTATTTCACTCTTCTCCATTTCAACGTGTCTTTTACATACTTTCATACCTTTTTTACTTCTTAGTATTATTACATTTTACTACATTTCTAACATTATTACTTGTCACTGCCTTCCTACTCTTCATACTACCAGTACCTTCCAGCTTTTCACATAAGCCTTCCTACTAACAGAAAGTTTTTTTAGCCTTCGTAGTCTTCCTACCAACTACATATTTTTATACCTTTTTACTTCTTAGTACTGTTACATTTTAGTACATTTTAGAACATTCCCACTCTATTTAACAGTATTTTCTGCTGCACTCCTCTCTTACACATGCAGCACTTGTGCTTATTTCACTCTTCTTCATTTCAACATGTCTTTTACATATTTTCATACCTTTTTTACTTGTTAGTATTTTTACATTTTAGTACTTTAATAACATTATTACTTGTCACTTTCTTACTTTCTGTTTTTTTCTACTGAATATATACCTACTCTTCATAGTCTTCATACCTGCTATTCATACTCCTTGTACCTTTCAGATTTTACAAAATAGCCTTCCTACTAACTATCTCCTTCCACCTTTTACACATAAGCCTTCCTACATATACTATTATGAAATTTTAGTACATTTCTAACATTATTACTTATCACTTTGACACTCATTACAGCTCCTTCACAGAAGTGTTTTAAACTGCCACATTTCTCACAGTTTTAACATTACATACACATATTATACTTTGCTTCAGCCGTTTCAGTTTGAACAGACAGTCATGTTCGAAAACACGCGTGCACACACACAAACATACAGCTGCTGGTATGTACACATCCACCCCCACGCACACACACACACAGACAGAAATATGTGACATAGATACAGCCATAGGATAAGAAAGAGGGAAAGAGGAGAGTGATAGACCAGTCACAGACAGCCAACAGAAAGGGTGAGCTGTACCCACACTAAACTGCACCAGTGCCACAGTTTGCACGCTCAGCAATCACACGCATTTTCTCCAGAAAATGCACCTTTCTAGTTATTATTATTATTATTATTATTAATCCGTACACTTTTTTGGCACCTATCTACTCCTTCATACTTTTAGCTAGAAACTCCGTTCAAACTTTAAAATGTTCAGCTTGTTTAGGACATAGGCGCGTGTATTCAACTTTTTGATATCTATTCTACTTTTTAAACTATTCTACTTTTTTCTACTTTTTTTTACAATGGAAGTCTATGGGCGGAATGTTAAAACCATGCCCTCTTTGAACTCTAACTACTCTTTCATACTTTAAGCTATTAACTCCATTCAAACTTTAAACGGGTCACCACTTTTAGTACTTTATCACTTTAATTCAGCTTTTTCATACCTTTTGTACTTTTTGAGTAATCGCAGTTTACGTTTTATACTTTTTTCAACCTTTATAATGGGACCCTATGGAGCTACGCTAGAGTGCGTGATGTCACAATTCACTCTAGCAGACTTTACAGGCTGCACTTTTTACTAAATTCACACATTTTAAAACTGTGACAGTTCACACAACTTTAATACTACATACACATATTATACATCAAACCCTTCAGCTGCTTCTGCTCTCACTCACAATGTCAATATATAAGCGATGCGATGTATACTTTTTGAGATATTAACGTTTGTTTGACACTAGTGTTCCAGTCTTTTTCACAGTAGTTTCTGCTGCTCTGCTGCTCTCTTACACATGCAGCTGTTCTGCTTATTTCACTCTTCTCCATTTCAACATATCTTTAACATATTTTCATACCTTTTTTACTTCTTAGTATTATTACATTTTAGTACATTTCTAACATTATTACTTGTCACTGCCTTCTTACTCTTCATACTACTAGTACCTTCCAGCTTTTCACATAAGCCTTCCTACTCTTCCTATCAACTGCATACTTTTATACCTTTTTACTTCTTAGTATTATTACATTTTAGTACATTTCTAAAATTATTACTTGTCACTGCCTTCCTACTCTTCATACTACTAGTACCTTCCAGCTTTTCACATGAGCCTTCTTACTCTTCCTACCAACTGCATATTTTCATACCTTTTTACTTATTAGTATTATTACATTTTAGTACATTTCTAACATTATTACTTGTCACTGCCTTCTTACTCTTCATACTACTAGTACCTTCCAGCTTTTCACATAAGCCTTCCTACTCTTCCTATCAACTGCATATTTTTATACCTTTTTACTTCTTAGTATTATTACATTTTAGTACATTTCTAAAATTATTACTTGTCACTGCCTTCCTACTCTTCATACTACTAGTACCTTCCAGCTTTTCACATAAGCCTTCCTACTCTTCCTACCAGCTGCACATTTTTATACTTTTTTACTTCTTAGTATTGTTACATTTTAGTATATTTTAGTACATTTCCACTCTATTTCACAGTAGTTTCTGCTGCACTCTTACACATGCTGCTCTTCTGCTTATTTCACTCTTCTCCATTTCAACATGTCTTTTACATATTTTCATACCTTTTTTACTTCTTAGTATTATTACATTTTAGTACATTTCTAACATTATTACTTGTCACTTTCGTATTTTCTGTTTTTTCTACTGAATATATATCCACTCTTCTTACTATTCATACTTCTTGTACCTTTCAGCTTTTATATATAAGCCTTCCTACTCTTCCTACTGTTCATACTACTTGTACCTTCCAGCTTTTCACATAAACCTTCCTACTCTTCCTACCAACTGCACATTTTTATACCTTTTTACTTCTTAGTATTGTTACATTTTAGTATATTTTAGTACATTTCCACTCTTTTTCACAGTATTTTCTGCTGCACTCTTACACATGCAGCTCTTGTGCTTATTTCACTCTTCTTCATTTCAACATGTCTTTTACATATTTTCATACCTTTTTTACTTGTTAGTATTATTACATTTTAGTACATTTCTAACATTATTACTTGTCACTGCCTTCTTACTCTTCATACTACTAGTATTTTCCAGCTTTTCACATAAGCCCTCCTACTCTTCCTATCAACTGCATATTTTTATACCTTTTTACTTCTAAGTAAAAAGCCAACGCCCACATGTGCCTACACACACCACATATGCTAGGTATTCGTTACTATGGGCTGTCACGAGCAACAGTTTGCACGCTCAGCAATCACACGCATTTTCTCCAGAAAATGCACCTTTCTAGTTATTGTGTGATTGCTGACTCAGCAATCACAGGTATAATATTCCCACTATTTATTATTATTATTATTATTATTATTATTATTATTATTAATCCGTACACTTTTTTGGCACCTATCTCCTCCTTCATACTTTTAGCTAGAAACTCCGTTCAAACTTTAAAATGTTCAGCTTGTTTAGGACATAGGCGCGTGTATTCAACTTTTTGATATCTATTCTACTTTTTAAACTATTCTACTTTTTTCGACTTTTTTTTACAATGGGAGTCTATGGGCGGAATGTTCAAACCATGCCCTCTTTGAACTCTAACTACTCTTTCATACTTTAAGCTAGACACTCCATTCAAACTTTAAACGGGTCACCACTTTTAGTACTTTATTACTCTTATTCAGCTTTTTCATACCTTTTGTACTTTTTGAGTAATCACAGTTTAAGTTTTATACTTTTTTAAACCTTTATAATGGCAGCCTATGGAGCTACGCTAGAGTGCGTGATGTCACAATTCACTCTAGCAGACTTTACAGGCTGTACTTTTTACTAAATTCACACATTTTTAAACTGTGACAGTTCACACAACTTTAATACTACATACACATATTATACACCAAACCCTTCAGCTGCTTCTGCTCTCACTCACAATGTCAATATATAAGCGATGCGATGTATAGTTTTTGAGATATTAACGTTTGTTTGACACTAGTGTTCCACTCTTTTTCACAGTAGTTTCTGCTGCTCTGCTGCTCTCTTACACATGCAGCTCTTCTGCTTATTTCACTCTTCTCCATTTCAACATATCTTTAACATATTTTCATACCTTTTTTACTTGTTAGTATTAATACATTTTAGTACATTTTTAACATTATTACTTGTCACTGCCTTCCTACTCTTCATACTACTAGTACCCTCCAGCTTTTCACATCAGCCTTCCTAACAGATAGTTTGTTCGCCTTCATAGTCTTCCTACCAACTACATATTTTTATACCTTTTTGCTTCTTAGTATTGTTACATTTTAGTACATTTTAGTACATTTCCACTCTTTCACAGTAGTTTCTGCTGCTCTGCTGCTCTCTTACACATGCAGCTCTTGTGCTTATTTCACTCTTCTCCATTTCAACATGTCTTTTACATATTTTCATACCTTTTTTACTTCTTAGTATTATTACATTTTAGTACATTTCTAAAATTATTACTTGTCACTGCCTTCCTACTCTTCATACTACTAGTACCTTCCAGCTTTTCACATAAGCCTTCCTACTCTTCCTACCAGCTGCACATTTTTATACCTTTTTACTTCTTAGTATTGTTACATTTTAGTATATTTTAGTACATTTCCACTCTATTTCACAGTAGTTTCTGCTGCTCTCTTACACATGCAGCTCTTCTGCTTATTTCACTCTTCTCCATTTCAACATGTCTTTTACATACTTTCATACATTTTTTACTTCTTAGTATTATTACATTTTACTACATTTCTAACATTATTACTTGTCACTGCCTTCCTACTCTTCATACTACCAGTACCTTCCAGCTTTTCACATAAGCCTTCCTACTAACAGAAAGTTTTTTTAGCCTTCGTAGTCTTCCTACCAACTACATATTTTTATACCTTTTTACTTCTTAGTACTGTTACATTTTAGTACATTTTAGAACATTCCCACTCTATTTCACAGTATTTTCTGCTGCACTCCTCCTCTCTTACACATGCAGCACTTGTGCTTATTTCACTCTTCTTCATTTCAACATGTCTTTTACATATTTTCATACCTTTTTTACTTGTTAGTATTATTACATTTTAGTACATTTCTAACATTATTACTTGTCACTGCCTTCCTACTCTTCATACTACTAGTACCTTCCAGCTTTTCACATAAGCCTTCCTACTAACAGATAGTTTGTTAGCCTTCGTAGTCTTCCTACCAACTACATATTTTTATACCTTTTTACTTCTTAGTACTGTTACATTTTAGTACATTTTAGAACATTCCCACTCTATTTCACAGTATTTTCTGCTGCACTCCTCCTCTCTTACACATGCAGCACTTGTGCTTATTTCACTCTTCTTCATTTCAACATGTCTTTTACATATTTTCATACCTTTTTTACTTGTTAGTATTATTACATTTTAGTACATTTCTAACATTATTACTTGTCACTGCCTTCCTACTCTTCATACTACTAGTACCTTCCAGCTTTTCACATAAGCCTTCCTACTAACAGATAGTTTGTTAGCCTTCGTAGTCTTCCTACCAACTACATATTTTTATACCTTTTTACTTCTTAGTACTGTTACATTTTAGTACATTTTAGAACATTCCCACTCTATTTCACAGTATTTTCTGCTGCACTCCTCTCTTACACATGCAGCACTTGTGCTTATTTCACTCTTCTTCATTTCAACATGTCTTTTACATATTTTCATACCTTTTTTACTTGTTAGTATTATTACATTTTAGTACATTTCTAACATTATTACTTGTCACTGCCTTCCTACTCTTCATACTACTAGTACCTTCCAGCTTTTCACATAAGCCTTCCTACTAACAGATAGTTTGTTAGCCTTCGTAGTCTTCCTACCAACTACATATTTTTATACCTTTTTACTTCTTAGTACTGTTACATTTTAGTACATTTTAGAACATTCCCACTCTATTTCACAGTATTTTCTGCTGCACTCCTCCTCTCTTACACATGCAGCACTTGTGCTTATTTCACTCTTCTTCATTTCAACATGTCTTTTACATATTTTCATACCTTTTTTACTTGTTAGTATTATTACATTTTAGTACATTTCTAACATTATTACTTGTCACTGCCTTCCTACTCTTCATACTACTAGTACCTTCCAGCTTTTCACATAAGCCTTCCTACTAACAGATAGTTTGTTAGCCTTCGTAGTCTTCCTACCAACTACATATTTTTATACCTTTTTACTTCTTAGTACTGTTACATTTTAGTACATTTCTAACATTATTACTTGTCACTTTCGTATTTTCTGTTTTTTTCAACTGAATATATATCTACTCTTCATACCTGCTATTCATACTCCTTGTACCTTCCAGATTTTACAAAATAGTCTTCCTACTATCTCCTTCCACCTTTTACACATAAGCCTCCCTACATATTTTCTTACTTTTGTACTTGTTACTATTATGAAATTTTAGTACATTTCTAACATTATTACTTATCACTTTGACACTCATTACAGCTCCTTCACAGAAGTGTTTTAAACTGCCACATTTCTCACAGTTTTAACATTACATACACATATTATACTTTGGTTCAGCCGTTTCAATTTGAACAGACGATCCACGGTCAGTCATGTTAAGAAACACGCACACGCCCACGCCCACACGTGCCTACACACACCACATATGCTAGGTATTCGTTACTATGGGCTGTCACGAGCAACAGTTTGCACGCTCAGCAATCACATGCATTTTCTCCAGAAAATGCACCTTTCTAGTATTGCAGATAATATTCCCCACCGTACATTTCTTCGGCACCTAACTCCTTCCACATACTTTCACCTAGAGACTCCGTTCAAACTTTCCACTGTTCGGCTTCTTTAGGAGATGCGTGCTTGTATTTTTATAAGCAATCTGATTTCTACTTTTTAAAATATTCTACTTTTTTCTATTTTTCTGTTTTACAATGTAAGTCTATGGGAGGACTGTTCAAACCATGCCCCGTTTTAACTCTAACTACTCTTTCATACTTTCAGCTAGAAACTCCATTCAAACTTTAAACAGGTCACCACTTTTAGTACTTTATCACTTTAATTCAGCTTTTTGATATCTTTTGTACTTTTTGAGTAATCACAGTTTAAGTTTTAGACTTTTTTCAATCTTTATAATGGCAGCCTATGGAGCTACGCTAGAGCACCTGATGTCATCACTCACTCTAGCAGACTCTACAGACTGTAGAGGCTGTGATTTTCATTAAATATTCAATTTTCTTAAACTGTCATCACTCCCACAACATTCACACTACATCCACATATTAGATATCAAACTGTTCAGCTACTTCTTGTGCCACTCACAATGTCAATATCTAAGCCATAACGTTTATACTTTTTGAGTTAGGGCTGTTTGTTCAACACTAGTGCTTTACAGTAATTTTGCCTATTTTAAACAGCTTTTTCTTTTTACACATGCAGTATTTAAACTGTAGTAGTTCCCACAATACACACTACATACATATATTATATATCAAAATGTTCACATACTTCTTCTGTCTCTCACAATGTAAATACCTAAGTTGTGGGATTTGTAGGTTTTTAGCTATGATGGCTTGTTCAACACTAGTGCTATACTGTTTTTGGCTGTTATGAACAGCTTTTTTCTGTTTACACATATTTGAACTGTCACAATTTCCAAAATGTTAACACTACATGCATATTTTACACATTAAAATGTTCAGCCAGTCCTGCTCTCTCTCACAGTGTAAACATCTAAGTGATGGGATTTGTAGTTTTTGAATTATGAACGTTTGAGCTCCACTTGGGCCACTGCTGCTCTCCTAATGCAGCGCTCTGCACTTGTCCATTTTCATACACACGTGGGGGGCCACACACACACTCTCTCTGTCTGTCTGTCTGTCTGTCTCACTCTACTCTCTAGCTTTTTAATAGACTATCTTTCAGTTTTTGAGATATGAATGTTTGTTCAACACCAGTGCTATACCAGGTGTGCTTATTTTGAACAGATTGTTTCTTTGAAACTTCAACCACTTCCACAACTTTAACACTACATACCATGACAGCCATAGGATAAGAAAGAGGGAAAGAGGAGAGTGATAGACCAGTCACAGACAGCCAACAGAAAGGGTGAGCTGTACCCACACTAAACTGCACCAGTGCCACAGTTTGCACTCTCAGCAATCACACGCATTTTCTCCAGAAAATGCACCTTTCTAGTATTGCAGATAATATTCCCCACCGTACATTTCTTCGGCACCTAACTCCTTCCACATACTTTCACCTAGAGACTCCGTTCAAACTTTCCACTGTTCGGCTTCTTTAGGAGATGCGTGCTTGTATTTTTCTAAGCAATCTGATTTCTACTTTTTAAAATATTCTACATTTTTCTATTTTTCTATTTTACAATGTAAGTCTATGGGAGGACTGTTCAAATGCTAGAGTGCGTGATGTCATCACGCACTCTAGCAGACTCTACAGACTGTAGAGGCTGTGATTGTCACTAAATATTCAATTTTCTTAAACGGTCATGACACCCACAACTTTCACACTACATCCACATATTAGATATCAAACTGTTCAGCTACTTCTTCTGCCACTCACAATGTCAATATCTAACCCATAGCTTTTATACTTTTTGAGTTAGGGACGTTTGTTCAACACTAGTGCAAAACTGTGTTTTACAGCACTTTTCTCTCCTTTGAACAGCCTTGTCTTGTACACTTTTCAAAACTGTCACTATTCCCACAATTTTCACACTACAGACATATATTTTACATCAAATTCTTTGGCTATTTCTTCTGTCACTCACAATGTAAATATCTAAGTGATAGCACTTGTAGTTTTTGAGTTAGGGACGTTTGTTCAACACTACTGCTTTACAGTCTTTTGACTACTTTAAACAGCTTTTTCTTTTTACACTTGCAGTATTTAAACTGTAGTACCTCCCACAATTTTCACACTACGTACTTATATTATATATCAAACTCTTCACATACTTCTTCCGTGTATCACAATGTAAATATCTAAGTGATGGGATTTGTAGTTTTTGAGATATGGACGTTTGTTCGACACCAGTGCTATATTGTGTGTGCCTTTTTTGAACAGATTTTGTCTTTTAACCT
Organism: Centroberyx gerrardi; assembly: GCF_048128805.1. NCBI lineage: Eukaryota > Metazoa > Chordata > Actinopteri > Beryciformes > Berycidae > Centroberyx > Centroberyx gerrardi. Next base: position 23,471,658 of record NC_136019.1, on the reverse strand, counting down.
TCAATCACTTCCACAACTTTAACATTACATACATATGTTATATATTAAACTCTTCAGCTACTTCTGCTCTCACTCACAATGTAAATATATAAGCAATATGATGTATAGTTTTTGAGTTATTAACGTTTGTTCAACACTAGGGCTCCACTCTGTCACACTACTTTCTGTTCCACTGCTGCTGTCTTACACATGCAGCTCTTCTCCACTTGTCCTTTTTTCACTCTTCTCCATTTTAACATGTCTTTTACATATTTTCATACTTGCCACTTTCTTACTTTCTGTTTTTTTCTACTGAATATATACCTACTCTTCATACCTGCTATTCATACTCCTTATACCTTTCAGATTTTACAAAATAGTCTTCCTACTATCTCCTTCCACCTTTTATACATAAGCCTTCCTACATATTTTCTTACTTTTGTACTTGTTACTATTATGAAATTTTAGTACATTTCTAACATTATTACTTATCACTTTGACACTCATTACAGCTCCTTCACAGAAGTGTTTTAAACTGCCACATTTCTCACAGTTTTAACATTACATACACATATTATACTTTGGTTCAGCCGTTTCAATTTGAACAGACGATCCACAGTCAGTCATGTTAAGAAACACGCCCACGCCCACACGTGCCTACACACACCACATATGCTAGGTATTCGTTACTATGGGCTGTCACAAGCAACAGTTTGCACGCTCAGCAATCACACGCATTTTCTCCAGAAAATGCACCTTTCTAGTATTGCAGATAATATTCCCCACCGTACATTTCTTCGGCACCTAACTCCTTCCACATACTTTCACCTAGAGACTCCGTTCAAACTTTCCACTGTTCGGCTTCTTTAGGAGATGCGTGCTTGTATTTTTCTAAGCAATCTGATTTCTACTTTTTAAAATATTCTACTTTTTTCTATTTTTCTATTTTACAATGTAAGTCTATGGGAGGACTGTTCAAATGCTAGAGTGCGTGATGTCATCACGCACTCTAGCAGACTCTACAGACTCTAGAGGCTGTGATTTTTACTAAATATTCAATTTTCTTAAACTGTCATCACTCCCACAACATTCACACTACATCCACATATTAGATATCAAACTGTTCAGCTACTTCTTCTGCCACTCACAATGTCAATATCTAACTCATAGCTTTTATACTTTTTGAGTTAGGGACGTTTGTTCAACACTAGTGCAAAACTGTTTTACAGTACTTTTCTCTCCTTTGAACAGCCTTGTCTTGTACACTTTTCTAAACTGTCACTATTCCCACAATTTTTACACTACAGACATATATTTTACATCAAAGTCTTTGGCTATTTCTTCTGTCACTCACAATGTAAATATCTAAGTGATAGCACTTGTAGTTTTTGAGTTAGGGACGTTTGTTCAACACTACTGCTTTACAGTATTTTGACTACTTTAAACAGATTTTTCTTTTTACACTTGCAGTATTTAAACTGTAGTACCTCCCACAATTTTCACACTACATACTTATATTATATATCAAACTCTTCACATACTTCTTCTGTGTATCACAATGTAAATATCTAAGTGATGGGATTTGTAGTTTTTGAGATATGGATGTTTGTTCGACACCAGTGCTTTTCCTTGTGTGCCTTTTTTGAACAGATTTTGTCTTTTAACCTTCAATCACTTCCACAACTTTAACATTACATACATATGTTATATATTAAACTCTTCAGCTACTTCTGCTCTCACTCACAATGTAAATATATAAGCAATATGATGTATAGTTTTTGAGTTATTAACGTTTGTTCGACACTAGGGCTCCACTCTGTCACACTACTTTCTGTTCCACTGCTGCTCTCTTACACATGCAGCTCTTCTCCACTTGTCCTTTTTTCACTCTTCTCCATTTTAACATGTCTTTTACATATTTTCATACCTTTTTACTTGTTAGTATTATTACATTTTATTACATTTCTAACATTACTACTTGTCACTGCCTTCTTACTCTTCCTACTTTTCATACTACTAGTACCTTCCAGCATTTCTCTCACTCACGTTGTTGGACACACACACTTCTCATTTTTTCACTCTTCTCCATTTTAACGTGTCTTTTACACATTTGCTCACCCTTTTCTTCTCACTATTTTTACATTTTAGTACATTTCTAACATCATTACTTATCACTTGGACACTCATTACAGCTCCTTCAAAGAAGTGTTTTAAACTGCCACATTTCCCAGTTTTAACATTACATACACATATACTTTTGTTCAGCCGTTTTAATTTGAACAGACAATACACGGTCAGTCATGTTAAGAAACACGCACACGGACACACCCACGCCCACACGTGCCTACACACACCACATATGCCACAGTTTGCACGCTCAGCAATCACACGCATTTTCTCCAGAAAATGCACCTTTCTAGTTATTATTATTATTATTATTAATCCGTACACTTTTTTGGCACCTATCTACTCCTTCATACTTTTAGCTAGAAACTCCGTTCAAACTTTAAAATGTTCAGCTTGTTTAGGACATAGGCGCGTGTATTCAACTTTTTGATATCTATTCTACTTTTTAAACTATTCTACTTTTTTCTACTTTTTTTTACAATGGAAGTCTATGGGCGGAATGTTAAAACCATGCCCTCTTTGAACTCTAACTACTCTTTCATACTTTAAGCTATTAACTCCATTCAAACTTTAAACGGGTCACCACTTTTAGTACTTTATCACTTTAATTCAGCTTTTTCATACCTTTTGTACTTTTTGAGTAATCGCAGTTTACGTTTTATACTTTTTTCAACCTTTATAATGGGACCCTATGGAGCTACGCTAGAGTGCGTGATGTCACAATTCACTCTAGCAGACTTTACAGGCTGCACTTTTTACTAAATTCACACATTTTAAAACTGTGACAGTTCACACAACTTTAATACTACATACACATATTATACATCAAACCCTTCAGCTGCTTCTGCTCTCACTCACAATGTCAATATATAAGCGATGCGATGTATACTTTTTGAGATATTAACGTTTGTTTGACACTAGTGTTCCAGTCTCTTTCACAGTAGTTTCTGCTGCTCTGCTGCTCTCTTACACATGCAGCTGTTCTGCTTATTTCACTCTTCTCCATTTCAACATATCTTTAACATATTTTCATACCTTTTTTACTTGTTAGTATTAATACATTTTAGTACATTTTTAACATTATTACTTGTCACTGCCTTCCTACTCTTCATACTACTAGTACCCTCCAGCTTTTCACATCAGCCTTCCTAACAGATAGTTTGTTCGCCTTCATAGTCTTCCTACCAACTACATGTTTTTATACCTTTTTGCTTCTTAGTATTGTTACATTTTAGTACATTTTAGTACATTTCCACTCTTTCACAGTAGTTTCTGCTGCTCTGCTGCTCTCTTACACATGCAGCTCTTCTGCTTATTTCACTCATCTCCTTTTCAACATGTCTTTTACATATTTTCATACCTTTTTGACTTCTTAGTATTATTACATTTTAGTACATTTCTAAAATTATTACTTGTCACTGCCTTCCTACTCTTCATACTACTAGTACCTTCCAGCTTTTCACATAAGCCTTCCTACTCTTCCTACCAGCTGCACATTTTTATACCTTTTTACTTCTTAGTATTGTTACATTTTAGTATATTTTAGTACATTTCCACTCTATTTCACAGTAGTTTCTGCTGCTCTCTTACACATGCAGCTCTTCTGCTTATTTCACTCTTCTCCATTTCAACATGTCTTTTACATACTTTCATACCTTTTTTACTTGTTAGTATTATTACATTTTAGTACATTTCTAACATTATTACTTGTCACTGCTTTCCTACTCTTCATACTACCAGTACCTTCCAGCTTTTCACATAAGCCTTCCTACTCTTCCTACCAACTGCACATTTTTATACCTTTTTTACTTATTAGTATTATTACATTTTAGTACATTTCTAACATTATTACTTGTCACTGCCTTCTTACTCTTCCTACTTTTCATACTACTAGTACCTTCCAACATTTCTCTCACTCACGTTGTTGGACACACACTTCTCATTTTTTCAATCTTCTCCATTTTAATGTGTCTTTTACACATTTGCTCACCCTTTTCTTCTCACTATTTTTACATTTTAGTACATTTCTAACATCATTACTTATCACTTGGACACTCATTACAGCTCCTTCAAAGAAGTGTTTTAAACTGCCACATTTCCCACAGTTCTAACATTACATACACATATACTTTGGTTCAGCCGTTTTAATTTGAACAGAAAATACACGGTCAGTCATGTTAAGAAACACGCACACGGACACGCCCACACACACACGTGCCTACACACACCACATATGCTAGGTATTCGTTACTATGGGCTGTCGCGAGCAACAGTTTGCACGCTCAGCAATCACACGCATTTTCTCCAGAAAATGCACCGTTCTAGTATTGCAGATAATATTCCCCACTGTACATTTCTTCGGCACCTAACTCCTTCCACATACTTTCACCTAGAGACTCCGTTCAAACTTTAAAATGTTCAGCTTGCTTAGGACATGCGTCCTTGTATTCAACTTTTTGATATCTTTTATACTTTTTAAAATATTCTACTTTTTTCTATTTTTCTATTTTACAATGTAAGTCTATGGGAGGACTGTTCAAACCATGCCCCGTTTGAACTCTAACTACTCTTTCATACTTTCAGCTACAAACTCCATTCAAACTTTAAACAGGTCACCACTTTTAGTACTTTATCACTTTAATTCAGCTTTTTGATACCCTTTGTACTTTTTGAGTAATCACAGTTTAAGTTTTAGACTTTTTTCAATCTTTATAATGGCAGCCTATGGAGCTACGCTAGAGCGCGTGATGTCATCACACACTCTAGCAGACTCTACAGACTGTAGAGGCTGTGATTTTCATTAAATATTCAATTTTCTTAAACTGTCATGACTCCCACAACTTTCACACTACATCCACATATTAGATATCAAACTGTTCAGCTACTTCTTGTGCCACTCACAATGTCAATATCTAAGCCATAACGTTTATACTTTTTGAGTTAGGGCTGTTTGTTCAACACTAGTGCTTTACAGTAATTTTGCCTATTTTAAACAGCTTTTTCTTTTTACACATGCAGTATTTAAACTGTAGTAGTTCCCACAATACACACTACATACATATATTATATATCAAAATGTTCACATACTTCTTCTGTCTCTCACAATGTAAATACCTAAGTTGTGGGATTTGTAGTTTTTTAGCTATGATGGTTTGTTCAACACTAGTGCTATACTGTTTTTGGCTGTTATGAACAGCTTTTTTCTGTTTACACATATTTGAACTGTCACAATTTCCAAAATGTTAACACTACATGCATATTTTACACATTAAAATGTTCAGCCAGTCCTGCTCTCTCTCACAGTGTAAACATCTAAGTGATGGGATTTGTAGTTTTTGAATTATGAATGTTTGAGCTCCACTTGGGCCACTGCTGGTCTCCTAATGCAGCGCTCTGCACTTGTCCATTTTCATACACACGTGGGGGGCCACACACACACTCTCTCTGTCTGTCTGTCTGTCTGTCTCACTCTACTCTCTAGCTTTTTAATAGACTATCTTTCAGTTTTTGAGATATGAATGTTTGTTCAACACCAGTGCTATACCAGGTGTGCTTATTTTGAACAGATTGTTTCTTTGAAACTTCAACCACTTCCACAACTTTAACACTACATACCATGACAGCCATAGGATAAGAAAGAGGGAAAGAGGAGAGTGATAGACCAGTCACAGACAGCCAACAGAAAGGGTGAGCTGTACCCACACTAAACTGCACCAGTGCCACAGTTTGCACGCTCAGCAATCACACGCATTTTCTCCAGAAAATGCACCTTTCTAGTATTGCAGATAATATTCCCCACCGTACATTTCTTCGGCACCTAACTCCTTCCACATACTTCCACCTAGAGACTCCGTTCAAACTTTCCACTGTTCGGCTTCTTTAGGAGATGCGTGCTTGTATTTTTATAAGCAATCTGATTTCTACTTTTTAAAATATTCTACTTTTTTCTATTTTTCTGTTTTACAATGTAAGTCTATGGGAGGACTGTTCGAACGCTAGAGTGCGTGATGTCATCACTCACTCTAGCAGACTCTACAGACTGTAGAGGCTGTGATTTTTACTAAATATTCAATTTTCTTAAACTGTCATCACTCCCACAACATTCACACTACATCCACATATTAGATATCAAACTGTTCTGCTACTTCTTCTGCCACTCACAATGTCAATATCTAAGCCATAATGTTTATACTTTTTGAGTTAGGGCTGTTTGTTCAACACTAGTGCAAAACTGTGTTTTACAGTACTTTTCTCTCCTTTGAACAGCCTTGTTTGTACACTTTTCTAAACTGTCACTATTCCCACAATTTTCACACTACAGACATACATTTTACATCAAAGTCTTTGGCTATTTCTTCTGTCACTCACAATGTAAATATTTAAGTGATAGCACTTGTAGTTTTTGAGTTAGGGACGTTTGTTCAACACTACTGCTTTACAGTTTTTTGACTACTTTAAACAGCTTTTTCTTTTTACACTTGCAGTATTTAAACTGTAGTACTTCCCACAATTTTCACACTACATAATTATATTACATATCAAACTCTTCACATACTTCTTCTGTGTATCACAATGTAAATATCTAAGTGATGGGATTTGTAGTTTTTGAGATATGGATGTTTGTTCGACACCAGTGCTATATTGTGTGTGCCTTTTTTGAACAGATTTTGTCTTTTAACCTTCAATCACTTCCACAACTTTAACATTACATATATATGTTATATATTAAACTCTTCAGCTACTTCTGCTCTCACTCACAATGTAAATATATAAGCAATATGATGTATAGTTTTTGAGTTATTAACGTTTGTTCGACACTAGGGCTCCACTCTGTCACACTACTTTCTGTTCCACTGCTGCTCTCTTACACATGCAGCTCTTCTCCACTTGTCCTTTTTTCACTCTTCTCCATTTCAACATGTCTTTTAGATATTTTCATACCTTTTTACTTGTTAGTATTATTACATTTTAGTACATTTCTAACATTACTACTTGTCACTGCCTTCTTACTCTTCCTACTTTTCATACTACTAGTACCTTCCAGCATTTCTCTCACTCACGTTGTTGGACACACAAACTGCCACATTTCCCACAGTTTTAACATTACATACACATATACTTTGGTTCAGCCGTTTCAATTTGATACACGGTCAGTCATGTTAAGAAACACGCACACGGACACGCCCACACACACACGTGCCTACACACACCACATATGCTAGGTATTCGTTACTATGGGCTGTCGCGAGCAACAGTTTGCACGCTCAGCAATCACACGCATTTTCTCCAGAAAATGCACCGTTCTAGTTGTGTGATTGCTGACTCAGCAATCACAGGTATAATATTCCCACTATTTATTATTATTGTGTGATTGCTGACTCAGCAATCACAGGTATAATATTCCCACTATTTATTATTATTATTATTATTATTATTATTAATCCGTACACTTTTTTGGCACCTATCTACTCCTTCATACTTTTAGCTAGAAACTCCGTTCAAACTTTAAAATGTTCAGCTTGTTTAGGACATAGGCGCGTGTATTCAACTTTTTGATATCTATTCTACTTTTTAAACTATTCTACTTTTTTCTACTTTTTTTTACAATGGAAGTCTATGGGCGGAATGTTAAAACCATGCCCTCTTTGAACTCTAACTACTCTTTCATACTTTAAGCTATTAACTCCATTCAAACTTTAAACGGGTCACCACTTTTAGTACTTTATCACTTTAATTCAGCTTTTTCATACCTTTTGTACTTTTTGAGTAATCGCAGTTTACGTTTTATACTTTTTTCAACCTTTATAATGGGACCCTATGGAGCTACGCTAGAGTGCGTGATGTCACAATTCACTCTAGCAGACTTTACAGGCTGCACTTTTTACTAAATTCACACATTTTAAAACTGTGACAGTTCACACAACTTTAATACTACATACACATATTATACATCAAACCCTTCAGCTGCTTCTGCTCTCACTCACAATGTCAATATATAAGCGATGCGATGTATACTTTTTGAGATATTAACGTTTGTTTGACACTAGTGTTCCAGTCTCTTTTACAGTAGTTTCTGCTGCTCTGCTGCTCTCTTACACATGCAGCTGTTCTGCTTATTTCACTCTTCTCCATTTCAACATATCTTTAACATATTTTCATACCTTTTTTACTTGTTAGTATTAATACATTTTAGTACATTTTTAACATTATTACTTGTCACTGCCTTCCTACTCTTCATACTACTAGTACCCTCCAGCTTTTCACATCAGCCTTCCTAACAGATAGTTTGTTCGCCTTCATAGTCTTCCTACCAACTACATGTTTTTATACCTTTTTGCTTCTTAGTATTGTTACATTTTAGTACATTTTAGTACATTTCCACTCTTTCACAGTAGTTTCTGCTGCTCTGCTGCTCTCTTACACATGCAGCTCTTCTGCTTATTTCACTCATCTCCTTTTCAACATGTCTTTTACATATTTTCATACCTTTTTGACTTCTTAGTATTATTACATTTTAGTACATTTCTAAAATTATTACTTGTCACTGCCTTCCTACTCTTCATACTACTAGTACCTTCCAGCTTTTCACATAAGCCTTCCTACTCTTCCTACCAGCTGCACATTTTTATACCTTTTTACTTCTTAGTATTGTTACATTTTAGTATATTTTAGTACATTTCCACTCTATTTCACAGTAGTTTCTGCTGCTCTCTTACACATGCAGCTCTTCTGCTTATTTCACTCTTCTCCATTTCAACATGTCTTTTACATACTTTCATACCTTTTTTACTTGTTAGTATTATTACATTTTAGTACATTTCTAACATTATTACTTGTCACTGCTTTCCTACTCTTCATACTACCAGTACCTTCCAGCTTTTCACATAAGCCTTCCTACTCTTCCTACCAACTGCACATTTTTATACCTTTTTTATTTATTAGTATTATTACATTTTAGTACATTTCTAACATTATTACTTGTCACTGCCTTCTTACTCTTCCTACTTTTCATACTACTAGTACCTTCCAACATTTCTCTCACTCACGTTGTTGGACACACACTTCTCATTTTTTCAATCTTCTCCATTTTAATGTGTCTTTTACACATTTGCTCACCCTTTTCTTCTCACTATTTTTACATTTTAGTACATTTCTAACATCATTACTTATCACTTGGACACTCATTACAGCTCCTTCAAAGAAGTGTTTTAAACTGCCACATTTCCCACAGTTCTAACATTACATACACATATACTTTGGTTCAGCCGTTTTAATTTGAACAGAAAATACACGGTCAGTCATGTTAAGAAACACGCACACGGACACGCCCACACACACACGTGCCTACACACACCACATATGCTAGGTATTCGTTACTATGGGCTGTCGCGAGCAACAGTTTGCACGCTCAGCAATCACACGCATTTTCTCCAGAAAATGCACCGTTCTAGTATTGCAGATAATATTCCCCACCGTACATTTCTTCGGCACCTAACTCCTTCCACATTCTTTCACCTACAGACTCCGTTCAAACTTTCCACTGTTCGGCTTCTTTAGGAGATGCGTGCTTGTATTTTTATAAGCAATCTGATTTCTACTTTTTAAAATATTCTACTTTTTTCTATTTTTCTATTTTACAATGTAAGTCTATGGGAGGACTGTTCAAATGCTAGAGTGCGTGATGTCATCACGCACTCTAGCAGACTCTACAGACTGTAGAGGCTGTGATTGTCACTAAATATTCAATTTTCTTAAACGGTCATGACTCCCACAACTTTCACACTACATCCACATATTAGATATCAAACTGTTCAGCTACTTCTTCTGCCACTCACAATGTCAATATCTAACTCATAGCTTTTATACTTTTGGAGTTAGGGACGTTTGTTCAACACTAGTGCAAAACTGTGTTTTACAGTACTTTTCTCTCCTTTGAACAGCCTTGTCTTGTACACTTTTCAAAACTGTCACTATTCCCACAATTTTCACACTACAGACATATATTTTACATCAAAGTCTTTGGCTATTTCTTCTGTCACTCACAATGTAAATATCTAAGTGATAGCACTTGTAGTTTTTGAGTTAGGGACGTTTGTTCAACACTACTGCTTTACAGTCTTTTGACTACTTTAAACAGCTTTTTCTTTTTACACTTGCAGTATTTAAACTGTAGTACCTCCCACAATTTTCACACTACATACTTATATTATATATCAAACTCTTCACATACTTCTTCCGTGTATCACAATGTAAATATCTAAGTGATGGAATTTGTAGTTTTTGAGATATGGATGTTTGTTCGATACCAGTGCTATATTGTGTGTGCCTTTTTTGAACAGATTTTGTCTTTTAACCTTCAATCACTTCCACAACTTTAACATTACATACATATGTTATATATTAAACTCTTCAGCTACTTCTGCTCTCACTCACAATGTAAATATATAAGCAATATGATGTATAGTTTTTGAGTTATTAACGTTTGTTCGACACTAGGGCTCCACTCTGTCACACTACTTTCTGTTCCACTGCTGCTCTCTTACACATGCAGCTCTTCTCCACTTGTCCTTTTTTCACTCTTCTCCATTTTAACATGTCTTTTACATATTTTCATACCTTTTTACTTGTTAGTATTATTACATTTTATTACATTTCTAACATTACTACTTGTCACTGCCTTCTTACTCTTCCTACTTTTCATACTACTAGTACCTTCCAGCATTTCTCTCACTCACGTTGTTGGACACACACACTTCTCATTTTTTCACTCTTCTCCATTTTAACGTGTCTTTTACACATTTGCTCACCCTTTTCTTCTCACTATTTTTACATTTTAGTACATTTCTAACATCATTACTTATCACTTGGACACTCATTACAGCTCCTTCAAAGAAGTGTTTTAAACTGCCACATTTCCCACAGTTTTAACATTACATACACATATACTTTTGTTCAGCCGTTTTAATTTGAACAGACAATACACGGTCAGTCATGTTAAGAAACACGCACACGGACACACCCACGCCCACACGTGCCTACACACACCACATATGCCACAGTTTGCACGCTCAGCAATCACACGCATTTTCTCCAGAAAATGCACCTTTCTAGTATTGCAGATAATATTCCCCACCGTACATTTCTTCGGCACCTAACTCCTTCCACATACTTTCACCTAGAGACTCCGTTCAAACTTTCCACTGTTCGGCTTCTTTAGGAGATGCGTGCTTGTATTTTTATAAGCAATCTGATTTCTACTTTTTAAAATATTCTACTTTTTTCTATTTTTCTGTTTTACAATGTAAGTCTATGGGAGGACTGTTCGAACGCTAGAGTGCGTGATGTCATCACTCACTCTAGCAGACTCTACAGACTGTAGAGGCTGTGATTGTCACTAAATATTCAATTTTCTTAAACTGTCATCACTCCCACAACATTCACACTACATCCACATATTAGATATCAAACTGTTCTGCTACTTCTTCTGCCACTCACAATGTCAATATCTAAGCCATAATGTTTATACTTTTTGAGTTAGGGCTGTTTGTTCAACACTAGTGCAAAACTGTGTTTTACAGTACTTTTCTCTCCTTTGAACAGCCTTGTTTGTACACTTTTCTAAACTGTCACTATTCCCACAATTTTCACACTACAGACATACATTTTACATCAAAGTCTTTGGCTATTTCTTCTGTCACTCACAATGTAAATATTTAAGTAATAGCACTTGTAGTTTTTGAGTTAGGGACGTTTGTTCAACACTACTGCTTTACAGTTTTTTGACTACTTTAAACAGCTTTTTCTTTTTATACTTGCAGTATTTAAACTGTAGTACTTCCCACAATTTTCACACTACATAATTATATTACATATCAAACTCTTCACATACTTCTTCTGTGTATCACAATGTAAATATCTAAGTGATGGGATTTGTAGTTTTTGAGATATGGATGTTTGTTCGACACCAGTGCTATATTGTGTGTGCCTTTTTTGAACAGATTTTGTCTTTTAACCTTCAATCACTTCCACAACTTTAACATTACATATATATGTTATATATTAAACTATTCAGCTACTTCTGCTCTCACTCACAATGTAAATATATAAGCAATATGATGTATAGTTTTTGAGTTATTAACGTTTGTTTGACACTAGGGCTCCACTCTGTCACACTACTTTCTGTTCCACTGCTGCTGTCTTACACATGCAGCTCTTCTCCACTTGTCCTTTTTTCACTCTTCTCCATTTTAACATGTCTTTTACATATTTTCATACCTTTTTACTTGTTAGTATTATTACATTTTATTACATTTCTAACATTACTACTTGTCACTGCCTTCTTACTCTTCCTACTTTTCATACTTACCTTCCAGCATTTCTCTCACTCACGTTGTTGGACACACACACTTCTCATTTTTTCACTCTTCTCCATTTTAACGTGTCTTTTACACATTTGCTCACCCTTTTCTTCTCACTATTTTTACATTTTAGTACATTTCTAACATCATTACTTATCACTTGGACACTCATTACAGCTCCTTCAAAGAAGTGTTTTAAACTGCCACATTTCCCACAGTTTTAACATTACATACACATATACTTTGGTTCAGCCGTTTCAATTTAAACAGACGATCCACGGTCAGTCATGTTAAGAAACACGCACACGGACACACCCACGCCCACACGTGCCTACACACACCACATATGCCACAGTTTGCACGCTCAGCAATCACACGCATTTTCTCCAGAAAATGCACCTTTCTAGTTATTATTATTGTGTGATTGCTGACTCAGCAATCACAGGTATAATATTCCCACTATTTATTATTGTGTGATTGCTGACTCAGCAATCACAGGTATAATATTCCCACTATTTATTATTATTATTATTATTATTATTATTAATCCGTACACTTTTTTGGCACCTATCTACTCCTTCATACTTTTAGCTAGAAACTCCGTTCAAACTTTAAAATGTTCAGCTTGTTTAGGACATAGGCGCGTGTATTTAACTTTTTGATATCTATTCTACTTTTTAAACTATTCTACTTTTTTCGACTTTTTTTTACAATGGAAGTCTATGGGCGGAATGTTAAAACCATGCCCTCTTTGAACTCTAACTACTCTTTCATACTTTAAGCTATTAACTCCATTCAAACTTTAAACGGGTCACCACTTTTAGTACTTTATCACTTTAATTCAGCTTTTTGATACCTTTTGTACTTTTTGAGTAATCGCAGTTTACGTTTTATACTTTTTTCAACCTTTATAATGGGACCCTATGGAGCTACGCTAGAGTGCGTGATGTCACAATTCACTCTAGCAGACTTTACAGGCTGCACTTTTTACTAAATTCACACATTTTAAAACTGTGACAGTTCACACAACTTTAATACTACATACACATATTATACATCAAACCCTTCAGCTGCTTCTGCTCTCACTCACAATGTCAATATATAAGCGATGCGATGTATACTTTTTGAGATATTAACGTTTGTTTGACACTAGTGTTCCAGTCTCTTTCACAGTAGTTTCTGCTGCTCTGCTGCTCTCTTACACATGCAGCTGTTCTGCTTATTTCACTCTTCTCCATTTCAACATATCTTTAACATATTTTCATACCTTTTTTACTTGTTAGTATTAATACATTTTAGTACATTTTTAACATTATTACTTGTCACTGCCTTCCTACTCTTCATACTACTAGTACCCTCCAGCTTTTCACATCAGCCTTCCTAACAGATAGTTTGTTCGCCTTCATAGTCTTCCTACCAACTACATGTTTTTATACCTTTTTGCTTCTTAGTATTGTTACATTTTAGTACATTTTAGTACATTTCCACTCTTTCACAGTAGTTTCTGCTGCTCTGCTGCTCTCTTACACATGCAGCTCTTCTGCTTATTTCACTCATCTCCTTTTCAACATGTCTTTTACATATTTTCATACCTTTTTTACTTCTTAGTATTATTACATTTTAGTACATTTCTAAAATTATTACTTGTCACTGCCTTCCTACTCTTCATACTACTAGTACCTTCCAGCTTTTCACATAAGCCTTCCTACTCTTCCTACCAGCTGCACATTTTTATACCTTTTTACTTCTTAGTATTGTTACATTTTAGGATATTTTAGTACATTTCCACTCTATTTCACAGTAGTTTCTGCTGCTCTCTTACACATGCAGCTCTTCTGCTTATTTCACTCTTCTCCATTTCAACATGTCTTTTACATACTTTCATACCTTTTTTACTTATTAGTATTATTACATTTTAGTACAGTTCTAACATTATTACTTGTCACTGCCTTCTTACTCTTCCTACTTTTCATACTACTAGTACCTTGCAACATTTCTCTCACTCACGTTGTTGGACACACACTTCTCATTTTTTCAATCTTCTCCATTTTAATGTGTCTTTTACACATTTGCTCACCCTTTTCTTCTCACTATTTTTACATTTTAGTACATTTCTAACATCATTACTTATCACTTGGACACTCATTACAGCTCCTTCAAAGAAGTGTTTTAAACTGCCACATTTCCCACAGTTTTAACATTACATACACATATACTTTGGTTCAGCCGTTTTAATTTGAACAGAAAATACACGGTCAGTCATGTTAAGAAACACGCACATGGACACGCCCACACACACACGTGCCTACACACACCACATATGCTAGGTATTCGTTACTATGGGCTGTTGCGAGCAACAGTTTGCACGCTCAGCAATCACACGCATTTTCTCCAGAAAATGCACCGTTCTAGTATTGCAGATAATATTCCCCGCCGTACATTTCTTCGGCACCTAACTCCTTCCACATACTTTCACGTAGAGACTCCGTTCAAACTTTCCACTGTTCGGCTTCTTTAGGAGATGCGTGCTTGTATTTTTATAAGCAATCTGATTTCTACTTTTTAAAATATTCTACTTTTTTCTATTTTTCTATTTTACAATGTAAGTCTATGGGAGGACTGTTCAAATGCTAGAGTGCGTGATGTCATCACACACTCTAGCAGACTCTACAGACTGTAGAGGCTGTGATTTTCACTAAATATTCAATTTTCTTAAACGGTCATGACTCCCACAACTTTCACACTACATCCACATATTAGATATCAAACTGTTCAGCTACTTCTTCTGCCACTCACAATGTCAATATCTAACTCATAGCTTTTATACTTTTTGAGTTAGGGACGTTTGTTCAACACTAGTGCAAAACTGTGTTTTACAGTACTTTTCTCTCCTTTGAACAGCCTTGTCTTGTACACTTTTCAAAACTGTCACTATTCCCACAATTTTCACACTACAGACATAAATTTTACATCAAAGTCTTTGGCTATTTCTTCTGTCACTCACAATGTAAATATCTAAGTGATAGCACTTGTAGTTTTTGAGTTAGGGACGTTTGTTCAACACTACTGCTTTACAGTCTTTTGACTACTTTAAACAGCTTTTTCTTTTTACACTTGCAGTATTTAAACTGTAGTACCTCCCACAATTTTCACACTACATACTTATATTATATATCAAACTCTTCACATACTTCTTCTATGTATCACAATGTAAATATCTAAGTGATGGGATTTGTAGTTTTTGAGATATGGATGTTTGTTCGACACCAGTGCTATATTGTGTGTGCCTTTTTTGAACAGATTTTGTCTTTCAACCTTCAATCACTTCCACAACTTTAACATTACATACATATGTTATATATTAAACTCTTCAGCTACTTCTGCTCTCACTCACAATATAAATATATAAGCAATATGATGTATAGTTTTTGAGTTATTAACGTTTGTTTGACACTAGGGCTCCACTCTGTCACACTACTTTCTGTTCCACTGCTGCTCTCTTACACATGCAGCTCTTCTCCACTTGTCCTTTTTTCACTCTTCTCCATTTTAACATGTCTTTTACATATTTTCATACCTTTTTACTTGTTAGTATTATTACATTTTATTACATTTCTAACATTACTACTTGTCACTGCCTTCTTACTCTTCCTACTTTTCATACTTACCTTCCAGCATTTCTCTCACTCACGTTGTTGGACACACACACTTCTCATTTTTTCACTCTTCTCCATTTTAACGTGTCTTTTACACATTTGCTCACCCTTTTCTTCTCACTATTTTTACATTTTAGTACATTTCTAACATCATTACTTATCACTTGGACACTCATTACAGCTCCTTCAAAGAAGTGTTTTAAACTGCCACATTTCCCACAGTTTTAACATTACATACACATATACTTTGGTTCAGCCGTTTCAATTTAAACAGACGATCCACGGTCAGTCATGTTAAGAAACACGCACACGGACACACCCACGCCCACACGTGCCTACACACACCACATATGCCACAGTTTGCACGCTCAGCAATCACACGCATTTTCTCCAGAAAATGCACCTTTCTAGTTGTGTGATTGCTGACTCAGCAATCACAGGTATAATATTCCCACTATTTATTATTATTATTATTATTATTATTATTATTAATCCGTACACTTTTTTGGCACCTATCTACTCCTTCATACTTTTAGCTAGAAACTCCGTTCAAACTTTAAAATGTTCAGCTTGTTTAGGACATAGGCGCGTGTATTCAACTTTTTGATATCTATTCTACTTTTTAAACTATTCTACTTTTTTCGACTTTTTTTTACAATGGAAGTCTATGGGCGGAATGTTAAAACCATGCCCTCTTTGAACTCTAACTACTCTTTCATACTTTAAGCTATTAACTCCATTCAAACTTTAAACGGGTCACCACTTTTAGTACTTTATCACTTTAATTCAGCTTTTTCATACCTTTTGTACTTTTTGAGTAATCGCAGTTTACGTTTTATACTTTTTTCAACCTTTATAATGGGACCCTATGGAGCTACGCTAGAGTGCGTGATGTCACAATTCACTCTAGCAGACTTTACAGGCTGCACTTTTTACTAAATTCACACATTTTAAAACTGTGACAGTTCACACAACTTTAATACTACATACACATATTATACATCAAACCCTTCAGCTGCTTCTGCTCTCACTCACAATGTCAATATATAAGCGATGCGATGTATACTTTTTGAGATATTAACGTTTGTTTGACACTAGTGTTCCAGTCTCTTTCACAGTAGTTTCTGCTGCTCTGCTGCTCTCTTACACATGCAGCTGTTCTGCTTATTTCACTCTTCTCCATTTCAACATATCTTTAACATATTTTCATACCTTTTTTACTTGTTAGTATTAATACATTTTAGTACATTTTTAACATTATTACTTGTCACTGCCTTCCTACTCTTCATACTACTAGTACCCTCCAGCTTTTCACATCAGCCTTCCTAACAGATAGTTTGTTCGCCTTCATAGTCTTCCTACCAACTACATGTTTTTATACCTTTTTGCTTCTTAGTATTGTTACATTTTAGTACATTTTAGTACATTTCCACTCTTTCACAGTAGTTTCTGCTGCTCTGCTGCTCTCTTACACATGCAGCTCTTCTGCTTATTTCACTCATCTCCTTTTCAACATGTCTTTTACATATTTTCATACCTTTTTTACTTCTTAGTATTATTACATTTTAGTACATTTCTAAAATTATTACTTGTCACTACCTTCCTACTCTTCATACTACTAGTACCTTCCAGCTTTTCACATAAGCCTTCCTACTCTTCCTACCAGCTGCACATTTTTATACCTTTTTACTTCTTAGTATTGTTACATTTTAGTATATTTTAGTACATTTCCACTCTATTTCACAGTAGTTTCTGCTGCTCTCTTACACATGCAGCTCTTCTGCTTATTTCACTCTTCTCCATTTCAACATGTCTTTTACATACTTTCATACCTTTTTTACTTCTTAGTATTATTACATTTTAGTACATTTCTAACATTATTACTTGTCACTGCTTTCCTACTCTTCATACTACCAGTACCTTCCAGCTTTTCACATAAGCCTTCCTACTCTTCCTACCAACTGCACATTTTTATACCTTTTTTACTTATTAGTATTATTACATTTTAGTACAGTTCTAACATTATTACTTGTCACTGCCTTCTTACTCTTCCTACTTTTCATACTACTAGTACCTTGCAACATTTCTCTCACTCACGTTGTTGGACACACACTTCTCATTTTTTCAATCTTCTCCATTTTAATGTGTCTTTTACACATTTGCTCACCCTTTTCTTCTCACTATTTTTACATTTTAGTACATTTCTAACATCATTACTTATCACTTGGACACTCATTACAGCTCCTTCAAAGAAGTGTTTTAAACTGCCACATTTCCCACAGTTTTAACATTACATACACATATACTTTGGTTCAGCCGTTTTAATTTGAACAGAAAATACACGGTCAGTCATGTTAAGAAACACGCACATGGACACGCCCACACACACACGTGCCTACACACACCACATATGCTAGGTATTCGTTACTATGGGCTGTCGCGAGCAACAGTTTGCACGCTCAGCAATCACACGCATTTTCTCCAGAAAATGCACCGTTCTAGTATTGCAGGTAATATTCCCCCCAAACATTTCTTCGGCACCTAACTCCTTCCACATACTTTCACCTAGAGACTCCGTTCAAACTTTCCACTGTTCGGCTTCTTTAGGAGATGCGTGCTTGTATTTTTCTAAGCAATCTGATTTCTACTTTTTAAAATATTCTACTTTTTTCTATTTTTCTATTTTACAATGTAAGTCTATGGGAGGACTGTTCAAACCATGCCCCGTTTTAACTCTAACTACTCTTTCATACTTTCAGCTAGAAACTCCATTCAAACTTTAAACAGGTCACCACTTTTAGTACTTTATCACTTTAATTCAGCTTTTTGATATCTTTTGTACTTTTTGAGTAATCACAGTTTAAGTTTTAGACTTTTTTCAATCTTTATAATGGCAGCCTATGGAGCTACGCTAGAGCACCTGATGTCATCACTCACTCTAGCAGACTCTACAGACTGTAGAGGCTGTGATTTTCATTAAATATTCAATTTTCTTAAACTGTCATCACTCCCACAACATTCACACTACATCCACATATTAGATATCAAACTGTTCAGCTACTTCTTGTGCCACTCACAATGTCAATATCTAAGCCATAACGTTTATACTTTTTGAGTTAGGGCTGTTTGTTCAACACTAGTGCTTTACAGTAATTTTGCCTATTTTAAACAGCTTTTTCTTTTTACACATGCAGTATTTAAACTGTAGTAGTTCCCACAATACACACTACATACATATATTATATATCAAAATGTTCACATACTTCTTCTGTCTCTCACAATGTAAATACCTAAGTTGTGGGATTTGTAGGTTTTTAGCTATGATGGCTTGTTCAACACTAGTGCTATACTGTTTTTGGCTGTTATGAACAGCTTTTTTCTGTTTACACATATTTGAACTGTCACAATTTCCAAAATGTTAACACTACATGCATATTTTACACATTAAAATGTTCAGCCAGTCCTGCTCTCTCTCACAGTGTAAACATCTAAGTGATGGGATTTGTAGTTTTTGAATTATGAACGTTTGAGCTCCACTTGGGCCACTGCTGCTCTCCTAATGCAGCGCTCTGCACTTCTCCATTTTCATACACACGTGGGGGGCCACACACACACACACCCTCTCTCTGTCTGTCTGTCTGTCTCACCCTACTCTAGCTTTTTAATAGACTATCTTTCACAGTTTTTGAGATATGAATGTTTGTTCAACACCAGTGCTATACCGGGTGTGCTTATTTTGAACAGATTGTTTCTTTGAAACTTCAACCACTTCCACAACTTTAACACTACATACCATGACAGCCATAGGATAAGAAAGAGGGAAAGAGGAGAGTGATAGACCAGTCACAGACAGCCAACAGAAAGGGTGAGCTGTACCCACACTAAACTGCACCAGTGCCACAGTTTGCCCGCTCAGCAATCACACGCATTTTCTCCAGAAAATGCACCTTTCTAGTTATTATTATTATTATTAATCCGTACACTTTTTTGGCACCTATCTACTCCTTCATACTTTTAGCTAGAAACTCCGTTCAAACTTTAAAATGTTCAGCTTGTTTAGGACATAGGCGCGTGTATTCAACTTTTTGATATCTATTCTACTTTTTAAACTATTCTACTTTTTTCTACTTTTTTTTACAATGGAAGTCTATGGGCGGAATGTTAAAACCATGCCCTCTTTGAACTCTAACTACTCTTTCATACTTTAAGCTATTAACTCCATTCAAACTTTAAACGGGTCACCACTTTTAGTACTTTATCACTTTAATTCAGCTTTTTCATACCTTTTGTACTTTTTGAGTAATCGCAGTTTACGTTTTATACTTTTTTCAACCTTTATAATGGGACCCTATGGAGCTACGCTAGAGTGCGTGATGTCACAATTCACTCTAGCAGACTTTACAGGCTGCACTTTTTACTAAATTCACACATTTTAAAACTGTGACAGTTCACACAACTTTAATACTACATACACATATTATACATCAAACCCTTCAGCTGCTTCTGCTCTCACTCACAATGTCAATATATAAGCGATGCGATGTATACTTTTTGAGATATTAACGTTTGTTTGACACTAGTGTTCCAGTCTCTTTTACAGTAGTTTCTGCTGCTCTGCTGCTCTCTTACACATGCAGCTGTTCTGCTTATTTCACTCTTCTCCATTTCAACATATCTTTAACATATTTTCATACCTTTTTTACTTGTTAGTATTAATACATTTTAGTACATTTTTAACATTATTACTTGTCACTGCCTTCCTACTCTTCATACTACTAGTACCCTCCAGCTTTTCACATCAGCCTTCCTAACAGATAGTTTGTTCGCCTTCATAGTCTTCCTACCAACTACATGTTTTTATACCTTTTTGCTTCTTAGTATTGTTACATTTTAGTACATTTTAGTACATTTCCACTCTTTCACAGTAGTTTCTGCTGCTCTGCTGCTCTCTTACACATGCAGCTCTTCTGCTTATTTCACTCATCTCCTTTTCAACATGTCTTTTACATATTTTCATACCTTTTTGACTTCTTAGTATTATTACATTTTAGTACATTTCTAAAATTATTACTTGTCACTGCCTTCCTACTCTTCATACTACTAGTACCTTCCAGCTTTTCACATAAGCCTTCCTACTCTTCCTACCAGCTGCACATTTTTATACCTTTTTACTTCTTAGTATTGTTACATTTTAGTATATTTTAGTACATTTCCACTCTATTTCACAGTAGTTTCTGCTGCTCTCTTACACATGCAGCTCTTCTGCTTATTTCACTCTTCTCCATTTCAACATGTCTTTTACATACTTTCATACCTTTTTTACTTGTTAGTATTATTACATTTTAGTACATTTCTAACATTATTACTTGTCACTGCTTTCCTACTCTTCATACTACCAGTACCTTCCAGCTTTTCACATAAGCCTTCCTACTCTTCCTACCAACTGCACATTTTTATACCTTTTTTACTTATTAGTATTATTACATTTTAGTACATTTCTAACATTATTACTTGTCACTGCCTTCTTACTCTTCCTACTTTTCATACTACTAGTACCTTCCAACATTTCTCTCACTCACGTTGTTGGACACACACTTCTCATTTTTTCAATCTTCTCCATTTTAATGTGTCTTTTACACATTTGCTCACCCTTTTCTTCTCACTATTTTTACATTTTAGTACATTTCTAACATCATTACTTATCACTTGGACACTCATTACAGCTCCTTCAAAGAAGTGTTTTAAACTGCCACATTTCCCACAGTTCTAACATTACATACACATATACTTTGGTTCAGCCGTTTTAATTTGAACAGAAAATACACGGTCAGTCATGTTAAGAAACACGCACACGGACACGCCCACACACACACGTGCCTACACACACCACATATGCTAGGTATTCGTTACTATGGGCTGTCGCGAGCAACAGTTTGCACGCTCAGCAATCACACGCATTTTCTCAAGAAAATGCACCTTTCTAGTTGTGTGATTGCTGACTCAGCAATCACAGGTATAATATTCCCACTATTTATTATTATTGTGTGATTGCTGACTCAGCAATCACAGGTATAATATTCCCACTATTTATTATTATTGTGTGATTGCTGACTCAGCAATCACAGGTATAATATTCCCACTATTTATTATTATTATTATTATTATTATTATTATTATTATTAATCCGTACACTTTTTTGGCACCTATCTCCTCCTTCATACTTTTAGCTAGAAACTCCGTTCAAACTTTAAAATGTTCAGCTTGTTTAGGACATAGGCGCGTGTATTCAACTTTTTGATATCTATTCTACTTTTTAAACTATTCTACTTTTTTCGACTTTTTTTTACAATGGGAGTCTATGGGCGGAATGTTCAAACCATGCCCTCTTTGAACTCTAACTACTCTTTCATACTTTAAGCTAGACACTCCATTCAAACTTTAAACGGGTCACCACTTTTAGTACTTTATTACTCTTATTCAGCTTTTTCATACCTTTTGTACTTTTTGAGTAATCACAGTTTAAGTTTTATACTTTTTTAAACCTTTATAATGGCAGCCTATGGAGCTACGCTAGAGTGCGTGATGTCACAATTCACTCTAGCAGACTTTACAGGCTGTACTTTTTACTAAATTCACACATTTTTAAACTGTGACAGTTCACACAACTTTAATACTACATACACATATTATACACCAAACCCTTCAGCTGCTTCTGCTCTCACTCACAATGTCAATATATAAGCGATGCGATGTATAGTTTTTGAGATATTAACGTTTGTTTGACACTAGTGTTCCACTCTTTTTCACAGTAGTTTCTGCTGCTCTGCTGCTCTCTTACACATGCAGCTCTTCTGCTTATTTCACTCTTCTCCATTTCAACATATCTTTAACATATTTTCATACCTTTTTTACTTGTTAGTATTAATACATTTTAGTACATTTTTAACATTATTACTTGTCACTGCCTTCCTACTCTTCATACTACTAGTACCCTCCAGCTTTTCACATCAGCCTTCCTAACAGATAGTTTGTTCGCCTTCATAGTCTTCCTACCAACTACATATTTTTATACCTTTTTGCTTCTTAGTATTGTTACATTTTAGTACATTTTAGTACATTTCCACTCTTTCACAGTAGTTTCTGCTGCTCTGCTGCTCTCTTACACATGCAGCTCTTGTGCTTATTTCACTCTTCTCCATTTCAACATGTCTTTTACATATTTTCATACCTTTTTTACTTCTTAGTATTATTACATTTTAGTACATTTCTAAAATTATTACTTGTCACTGCCTTCCTACTCTTCATACTACTAGTACCTTCCAGCTTTTCACATAAGCCTTCCTACTCTTCCTACCAGCTGCACATTTTTATACCTTTTTACTTCTTAGTATTGTTACATTTTAGTATATTTTAGTACATTTCCACTCTATTTCACAGTAGTTTCTGCTGCTCTCTTACACATGCAGCTCTTCTGCTTATTTCACTCTTCTCCATTTCAACATGTCTTTTACATACTTTCATACATTTTTTACTTCTTAGTATTATTACATTTTACTACATTTCTAACATTATTACTTGTCACTGCCTTCCTACTCTTCATACTACCAGTACCTTCCAGCTTTTCACATAAGCCTTCCTACTAACAGAAAGTTTTTTTAGCCTTCGTAGTCTTCCTACCAACTACATATTTTTATACCTTTTTACTTCTTAGTACTGTTACATTTTAGTACATTTTAGAACATTCCCACTCTATTTCACAGTATTTTCTGCTGCACTCCTCCTCTCTTACACATGCAGCACTTGTGCTTATTTCACTCTTCTTCATTTCAACATGTCTTTTACATATTTTCATACCTTTTTTACTTGTTAGTATTATTACATTTTAGTACATTTCTAACATTATTACTTGTCACTGCCTTCCTACTCTTCATACTACTAGTACCTTCCAGCTTTTCACATAAGCCTTCCTACTAACAGATAGTTTGTTAGCCTTCGTAGTCTTCCTACCAACTACATATTTTTATACCTTTTTACTTCTTAGTACTGTTACATTTTAGTACATTTTAGAACATTCCCACTCTATTTCACAGTATTTTCTGCTGCACTCCTCCTCTCTTACACATGCAGCACTTGTGCTTATTTCACTCTTCTTCATTTCAACATGTCTTTTACATATTTTCATACCTTTTTTACTTGTTAGTATTATTACATTTTAGTACATTTCTAACATTATTACTTGTCACTGCCTTCCTACTCTTCATACTACTAGTACCTTCCAGCTTTTCACATAAGCCTTCCTACTAACAGATAGTTTGTTAGCCTTCGTAGTCTTCCTACCAACTACATATTTTTATACCTTTTTACTTCTTAGTACTGTTACATTTTAGTACATTTTAGAACATTCCCACTCTATTTCACAGTATTTTCTGCTGCACTCCTCTCTTACACATGCAGCACTTGTGCTTATTTCACTCTTCTTCATTTCAACATGTCTTTTACATATTTTCATACCTTTTTTACTTGTTAGTATTATTACATTTTAGTACATTTCTAACATTATTACTTGTCACTGCCTTCCTACTCTTCATACTACTAGTACCTTCCAGCTTTTCACATAAGCCTTCCTACTAACAGATAGTTTGTTAGCCTTCGTAGTCTTCCTACCAACTACATATTTTTATACCTTTTTACTTCTTAGTACTGTTACATTTTAGTACATTTTAGAACATTCCCACTCTATTTCACAGTATTTTCTGCTGCACTCCTCCTCTCTTACACATGCAGCACTTGTGCTTATTTCACTCTTCTTCATTTCAACATGTCTTTTACATATTTTCATACCTTTTTTACTTGTTAGTATTATTACATTTTAGTACATTTCTAACATTATTACTTGTCACTGCCTTCCTACTCTTCATACTACTAGTACCTTCCAGCTTTTCACATAAGCCTTCCTACTAACAGATAGTTTGTTAGCCTTCGTAGTCTTCCTACCAACTACATATTTTTATACCTTTTTACTTCTTAGTACTGTTACATTTTAGTACATTTCTAACATTATTACTTGTCACTTTCGTATTTTCTGTTTTTTTCAACTGAATATATATCTACTCTTCATACCTGCTATTCATACTCCTTGTACCTTCCAGATTTTACAAAATAGTCTTCCTACTATCTCCTTCCACCTTTTACACATAAGCCTCCCTACATATTTTCTTACTTTTGTACTTGTTACTATTATGAAATTTTAGTACATTTCTAACATTATTACTTATCACTTTGACACTCATTACAGCTCCTTCACAGAAGTGTTTTAAACTGCCACATTTCTCACAGTTTTAACATTACATACACATATTATACTTTGGTTCAGCCGTTTCAATTTGAACAGACGATCCACGGTCAGTCATGTTAAGAAACACGCACACGCCCACGCCCACACGTGCCTACACACACCACATATGCTAGGTATTCGTTACTATGGGCTGTCACGAGCAACAGTTTGCACGCTCAGCAATCACATGCATTTTCTCCAGAAAATGCACCTTTCTAGTATTGCAGATAATATTCCCCACCGTACATTTCTTCGGCACCTAACTCCTTCCACATACTTTCACCTAGAGACTCCGTTCAAACTTTCCACTGTTCGGCTTCTTTAGGAGATGCGTGCTTGTATTTTTATAAGCAATCTGATTTCTACTTTTTAAAATATTCTACTTTTTTCTATTTTTCTGTTTTACAATGTAAGTCTATGGGAGGACTGTTCAAACCATGCCCCGTTTTAACTCTAACTACTCTTTCATACTTTCAGCTAGAAACTCCATTCAAACTTTAAACAGGTCACCACTTTTAGTACTTTATCACTTTAATTCAGCTTTTTGATATCTTTTGTACTTTTTGAGTAATCACAGTTTAAGTTTTAGACTTTTTTCAATCTTTATAATGGCAGCCTATGGAGCTACGCTAGAGCACCTGATGTCATCACTCACTCTAGCAGACTCTACAGACTGTAGAGGCTGTGATTTTCATTAAATATTCAATTTTCTTAAACTGTCATCACTCCCACAACATTCACACTACATCCACATATTAGATATCAAACTGTTCAGCTACTTCTTGTGCCACTCACAATGTCAATATCTAAGCCATAACGTTTATACTTTTTGAGTTAGGGCTGTTTGTTCAACACTAGTGCTTTACAGTAATTTTGCCTATTTTAAACAGCTTTTTCTTTTTACACATGCAGTATTTAAACTGTAGTAGTTCCCACAATACACACTACATACATATATTATATATCAAAATGTTCACATACTTCTTCTGTCTCTCACAATGTAAATACCTAAGTTGTGGGATTTGTAGGTTTTTAGCTATGATGGCTTGTTCAACACTAGTGCTATACTGTTTTTGGCTGTTATGAACAGCTTTTTTCTGTTTACACATATTTGAACTGTCACAATTTCCAAAATGTTAACACTACATGCATATTTTACACATTAAAATGTTCAGCCAGTCCTGCTCTCTCTCACAGTGTAAACATCTAAGTGATGGGATTTGTAGTTTTTGAATTATGAACGTTTGAGCTCCACTTGGGCCACTGCTGCTCTCCTAATGCAGCGCTCTGCACTTGTCCATTTTCATACACACGTGGGGGGCCACACACACACTCTCTCTGTCTGTCTGTCTGTCTGTCTCACTCTACTCTCTAGCTTTTTAATAGACTATCTTTCAGTTTTTGAGATATGAATGTTTGTTCAACACCAGTGCTATACCAGGTGTGCTTATTTTGAACAGATTGTTTCTTTGAAACTTCAACCACTTCCACAACTTTAACACTACATACCATGACAGCCATAGGATAAGAAAGAGGGAAAGAGGAGAGTGATAGACCAGTCACAGACAGCCAACAGAAAGGGTGAGCTGTACCCACACTAAACTGCACCAGTGCCACAGTTTGCACTCTCAGCAATCACACGCATTTTCTCCAGAAAATGCACCTTTCTAGTTATTATTATTATTATTATTATTAATCCGTACACTTTTTTGGCACCTATCTACTCCTTCATACTTTTAGCTAGAAACTCCGTTCAAACTTTAAAATGTTCAGCTTGTTTAGGACATAGGCGCGTGTATTCAACTTTTTGATATCTATTCTACTTTTTAAACTATTCTACTTTTTTCTACTTTTTTTTACAATGGAAGTCTATGGGCGGAATGTTAAAACCATGCCCTCTTTGAACTCTAACTACTCTTTCATACTTTAAGCTATTAACTCCATTCAAACTTTAAACGGGTCACCACTTTTAGTACTTTATCACTTTAATTCAGCTTTTTCATACCTTTTGTACTTTTTGAGTAATCGCAGTTTACGTTTTATACTTTTTTCAACCTTTATAATGGGACCCTATGGAGCTACGCTAGAGTGCGTGATGTCACAATTCACTCTAGCAGACTTTACAGGCTGCACTTTTTACTAAATTCACACATTTTAAAACTGTGACAGTTCACACAACTTTAATACTACATACACATATTATACATCAAACCCTTCAGCTGCTTCTGCTCTCACTCACAATGTCAATATATAAGCGATGCGATGTATACTTTTTGAGATATTAACGTTTGTTTGACACTAGTGTTCCAGTCTCTTTCACAGTAGTTTCTGCTGCTCTGCTGCTCTCTTACACATGCAGCTGTTCTGCTTATTTCACTCTTCTCCATTTCAACATATCTTTAACATATTTTCATACCTTTTTTACTTGTTAGTATTAATACATTTTAGTACATTTTTAACATTATTACTTGTCACTGCCTTCCTACTCTTCATACTACTAGTACCCTCCAGCTTTTCACATCAGCCTTCCTAACAGATAGTTTGTTCGCCTTCATAGTCTTCCTACCAACTACATGTTTTTATACCTTTTTGCTTCTTAGTATTGTTACATTTTAGTACATTTTAGTACATTTCCACTCTTTCACAGTAGTTTCTGCTGCTCTGCTGCTCTCTTACACATGCAGCTCTTCTGCTTATTTCACTCATCTCCTTTTCAACATGTCTTTTACATATTTTCATACCTTTTTGACTTCTTAGTATTATTACATTTTAGTACATTTCTAAAATTATTACTTGTCACTGCCTTCCTACTCTTCATACTACTAGTACCTTCCAGCTTTTCACATAAGCCTTCCTACTCTTCCTACCAGCTGCACATTTTTATACCTTTTTACTTCTTAGTATTGTTACATTTTAGTATATTTTAGTACATTTCCACTCTATTTCACAGTAGTTTCTGCTGCTCTCTTACACATGCAGCTCTTCTGCTTATTTCACTCTTCTCCATTTCAACATGTCTTTTACATACTTTCATACCTTTTTTACTTCTTAGTATTATTACATTTTAGTACATTTCTAACATTATTACTTGTCACTGCTTTCCTACTCTTCATACTACCAGTACCTTCCAGCTTTTCACATAAGCCTTCCTACTCTTCCTACCAACTGCACATTTTTATACCTTTTTTACTTATTAGTATTATTACATTTTAGTACAGTTCTAACATTATTACTTGTCACTGCCTTCTTACTCTTCCTACTTTTCATACTACTAGTACCTTGCAACATTTCTCTCACTCACGTTGTTGGACACACACTTCTCATTTTTTCAATCTTCTCCATTTTAACGTGTCTTTTACACATTTGCTCACCCTTTTCTTCTCACTATTTTTACATTTTAGTACATTTCTAACATCATTACTTATCACTTGGACACTCATTACAGCTCCTTCAAAGAAGTGTTTTAAACTGCCACATTTCCCACAGTTTTAACATTACATACACATATACTTTGGTTCAGCCGTTTCAATTTAAACAGACGATCCACGGTCAGTCATGTTAAGAAACACGCACACGGACACACCCACGCCCACACGTGCCTACACACACCACATATGCCACAGTTTGCACGCTCAGCAATCACACGCATTTTCTCCAGAAAATGCACCTTTCTAGTATTGCAGATAATATTCCCCACCGTACATTTCTTCGGCACCTAACTCCTTCCACATACTTTCACCTAGAGACTCCGTTCAAACTTTCCACTGTTCGGCTTCTTTAGGAGATGCGTGCTTGTATTTTTATAAGCAATCTGATTTCTACTTTTTAAAATATTCTACTTTTTTCTATTTTTCTGTTTTACAATGTAAGTCTATGGGAGGACTGTTCAAACGCTAGAGTGCGTGATGTCATCACGCACTCTAGCAGACTCTACAGACTGTAGAGGCTGTGATTGTCACTAAATATTCAATTTTCTTAAACTGTCATCACTCCCACAACATTCACACTACATCCACATATTAGATATCAAACTGTTCTGCTACTTCTTCTGCCACTCACAATGTCAATATCTAAGCCATAATGTTTATACTTTTTGAGTTAGGGCTGTTTGTTCAACACTAGTGCAAAACTGTGTTTTACAGTACTTTTCTCTCCTTTGAACAGCCTTGTCTTGTACACTTTTCAAAACTGTCACTATTCCCACAATTTTCACACTACAGACATATATTTTACATCAAAGTCTTTGGCTATTTCTTCTGTCACTCACAATGTAAATATCTAAGTGATAGCACTTGTAGTTTTTGAGTTAGGGACGTTTGTTCAACACTACTGCTTTACAGTCTTTTGACTACTTTAAACAGCTTTTTCTTTTTACACTTGCAGTATTTAAACTGTAGTACCTCCCACAATTTTCACACTACATACTTATATTATATATCAAACTCTTCACATACCTCTTCTGTGTATCACAATGTAAATATCTAAGTGATGGGATTTGTAGTTTTTGAGATATGGATGTTTGTTCGACACCAGTGCTATATTGTGTGTGCCTTTTTTGAACAGATTTTGTCTTTTAACCTTCAATCACTTCCACAACTTTAACATTAAATACATATGCTATATATTAAACTCTTCAGCTACTTCTGCTCTCACTCACAATGTAAATATATAAGCAATATGATGTATAGTTTTTGAGTTATTAACGTTTGTTCGACACTAGGGCTCCACTCTACTACTACCACTACTTTCTGTTCCACTGCTGCTCTCTTACACATGCAGCTCTTCTCCACTTGTCCTTTTTTCACTCTTCTCCATTTCAACATGTCTTTTAGATATTTTCATACCTTTTTACTTCTTAGTATTATTACATTTTAGTACATTTCTAACATTACTACTTGTCACTGCCTTCTTACTCTTCCTACTTTTCATACTACTAGTACCTTCCAGCATTTCTCTCACTCACGTTGTTGGACACACAAACTGCCACATTTCCCACAGTTTTAACATTACATACACATATACTTTGGTTCAGCCGTTTCAATTTGATACACGGTCAGTCATGTTAAGAAACACGCACACGGACACGCCGACACACACACGTGCCTACACACACCACATATGCTAGGTATTCGTTACTATGGGTTGTCACGAGCAACAGTTTGCACGTTCAGCAATCACACGCATTTTCTCCAGAAAATGCACCTTTCTAGTTGTGTGATTGCTGACTCAGCAATCACAGGTATAATATTCCCACTATTTATTATTATTATTATTATTATTATTATTATTAATCCGTACACTTTTTTGGCACCTATCTACTCCTTCATACTTTTAGCTAGAAACTCCGTTCAAACTTTAAAATGTTCAGCTTGTTTAGGACATAGGCGCGTGTATTCAACTTTTTGATATCTATTCTACTTTTTAAACTATTCTACTTTTTTCTACTTTTTTTTACAATGGAAGTCTATGGGCGGAATGTTAAAACCATGCCCTCTTTGAACTCTAACTACTCTTTCATACTTTAAGCTATTAACTCCATTCAAACTTTAAACGGGTCACCACTTTTAGTACTTTATCACTTTAATTCAGCTTTTTCATACCTTTTGTACTTTTTGAGTAATCGCAGTTTACGTTTTATACTTTTTTCAACCTTTATAATGGGACCCTATGGAGCTACGCTAGAGTGCGTGATGTCACAATTCACTCTAGCAGACTTTACAGGCTGTACTTTTTACTAAATTCACACATTTTAAAACTGTGACAGTTAACACAACTTTAATACTACATACACATATTATACATCAAACCCTTCAGCTACTTCTGCTCTCACTCACAATGTCAATATATAAGCGATGCGATGTATACTTTTTGAGATATTAATGTTTGTTTGACACTAGTGTTCCAGTCTTTTTCACAGTAGTTTCTGCTGCTCTGCTGCTCTCTTACACATGCAGCTGTTCTGCTTATTTCACTCTTCTCCATTTCAACATGTCTTTTACATATTTTCATACCTTTTTTACTTGTTAGTATTATTACATTTTAGTACATTTCTAAAATTATTACTTGTCACTGCCTTCCTACTCTTCATACTACTAGTACCTTCCAGCTTTTCACATAAGCCTTCCTACTCTTCCTACCAGCTGCACATTTTTATACCTTTTTACTTCTTAGTATTGTTACATTTTAGTATATTTTAGTACATTTCCACTCTATTTCACAGTAGTTTCTGCTGCTCTCTTACACATGCAGCTCTTCTGCTTATTTCACTCTTCTCCATTTCAACGTGTCTTTTACATACTTTCAAACCTTTTTTACTTCTTAGTATTATTACATTTTAGTACATTTCTAACATTATTACTTGTCACTGCCTTCCTACTCTTCATACTACCAGTACCTTCCAGCTTTTCACATAAGCCTTCCTACTAACAGAAAGTTTTTTTAGCCTTCGTAGTCTTCCTACCAACTACATATTTTTATACCTTTTTACTTCTTAGTACTGTTACATTTTAGTACATTTTAGAACATTCCCACTCTATTTCACAGTATTTTCTGCTGCAGTCCTCCTCTCTTACACATGCAGCACTTGTGCTTATTTCACTCTTCTTCATTTCAACATGTCTTTTACATATTTTCATACCTTTTTTACTTGTTAGTATTATTACATTTTAGTACATTTCTAACATTATTACTTGTCACTGCCTTCCTACTCTTCATACTACTAGTACCTTCCAGCTTTTCACATAAGCCTTCCTACTAACAGATAGTTTGTTAGCCTTCGTAGTCTTCCTACCAACTACATATTTTTATACCTTTTTACTTCTTAGTACTGTTACATTTTAGTACATTTCTAACATTATTACTTGTCACTTTCGTATTTTCTGTTTTTTTCAACTGAATATATATCTACTCTTCATACCTGCTATTCATACTCCTTGTACCTTCCAGATTTTACAAAATAGTCTTCCTACTATCTCCTTCCACCTTTTACACATAAGCCTCCCTACATATTTTCTTACTTTTGTACTTGTTACTATTATGAAATTTTAGTACATTTCTAACATTATTACATATCACTTTGACACTCATTACAGCTCCTTCACAGAAGTGTTTTAAACTGCCACATTTCTCACAGTTTTAACATTACATACACATATTATACTTTGGTTCAGCCGTTTCAATTTGAACAGACGATCCACGGTCAGTCATGTTAAGAAACACGCACACGCCCACGCCCACACGTGCCTACACA
Organism: Centroberyx gerrardi; assembly: GCF_048128805.1. Taxonomy (NCBI): domain Eukaryota; kingdom Metazoa; phylum Chordata; class Actinopteri; order Beryciformes; family Berycidae; genus Centroberyx; species Centroberyx gerrardi. The sequence goes on along the minus strand of NC_136019.1, from coordinate 23,438,955 downwards.
CACCACATATGCTAGGTATTCGTTACTATGGGCTGTCACGAGCAACAGTTTGCACACTCAGCAATCACATGCATTTTCTCCAGAAAATGCACCTTTCTAGTATTGCAGATAATATTCCCCACCGTACATTTCTTCGGCACCTAACTCCTTCCACATACTTTCACCTAGAGACTCCGTTCAAACTTTCCACTGTTCGGCTTCTTTAGGAGATGCGTGCTTGTATTTTTATAAGCAACCTGATTTCTACTTTTTAAAATATTCTACTTTTTTCTATTTTTCTGTTTTACAATGTAAGTCTATGGGAGGACTGTTCAAACGCTAGAGTGCGTGATGTCATCACGCACTCTAGCAGATTCTACAGACTGTAGAGGCTGTGATTTTTACTAAATATTCAATTTTCTTAAACTGTCATCACTCCCACAACATTCACACTACATCCACATATTAGATATCAAACTGTTCTGCTACTTCTTCTGCCACTCACAATGTCAATATTTAACTCATAGCTTTTATACTTTTTGAGTTAGGGACGTTTGTTCAACACTAGTGCAAAACTGTGTTTTACAGTACTTTTCTCTCCTTTGAACAGCCTTGTCTTGTACACTTTTCTAAACTGTCACTATTCCCACAATTTTCACACTACAGACATATATTTTACATCAAAGTCTTTGGCTATTTCTTCTGTCACTCACAATGTAAATATCTAAGTGATAGCACTTGTAGTTTTTGAGTTAGGGACGTTTGTTCAACATTACTGCTTTACAGTATTTTGACTACTTTAAACAACTTTTTCTTTTTACACTTGCAGTATTTAAACTGTAGTACCTCCCACAATTTTCACACTACATACTTATATATCAAACTCTTCACATCCTTCTTCTGTGTATCACAATGTAAATATCTAAGTGATGGGATTTGTAGTTTTTGAGATATGGATGTTTGTTCGACACCAGTGCTATATTGTGTGTGCCTTTTTTGAACAGATTTTGTCTTTCAACCTTCAATCACTTCCACAACTTTAACATTACATACATATGTTATATATTAAACTCTTCAGCTACTTCTGCTCTCACTCACAATATAAATATATAAGCAATATGATGTATAGTTTTTGAGTTATTAACGTTTGTTCGACACTAGGGCTCCACTCTGTCACACTACTTTCTGTTCCACTGCTGCTCTCTTACACATGCAGCTCTTCTCCACTTGTCCTTTTTTCACTCTTCTCCATTTTAACATGTCTTTTACATATTTTCATACCTTTTTACTTGTTAGTATTATTACATTTTAGTACATTTCTAACATTACTACTTGTCACTGCCTTCTTACTCTTCCTACTTTTCATACTACTAGTACCTTCCAGCATTTCTCTCACTCACGTTGTTGGACACACAAACTGCCACATTTCCCACAGTTTTAACATTACATACACATATACTTTGGTTCAGCCGTTTCAATTTGATACACGGTCAGTCATGTTAAGAAACACGCACACGGACACGCCGACACACACACGTGCCTACACACACCACATATGCTAGGTATTCGTTACTATGGGTTGTCACGAGCAACAGTTTGCACGTTCAGCAATCACACGCATTTTCTCCAGAAAATGCACCTTTCTAGTATTGCAGATAATATTCCCCACCGTACATTTCTTCGGCACCTAACTCCTTCCACATACTTTCACCTAGAGACTCCGTTCAAACTTTCCACTGTTCGGCTTCTTTAGGAGATGCGTGCTTGTATTTTTATAAGCAATCTGATTTCTACTTTTTAAAATATTCTACTTTTTTCTATTTTTCTGTTTTACAATGTAAGTCTATGGGAGGACTGTTCAAACGCTAGAGTGCGTGATGTCATCACGCACTCTAGCAGATTCTACAGACTGTAGAGGCTGTGATTTTTACTAAATATTCAATTTTCTTAAACTGTCATCACTCCCACAACATTCACACTACATCCACATATTAGATATCAAACTGTTCTGCTACTTCTTCTGCCACTCACAATGTCAATATTTAACTCATAGCTTTTATACTTTTTGAGTTAGGGACGTTTGTTCAACACTAGTGCAAAACTGTGTTTTACAGTACTTTTCTCTCCTTTGAACAGCCTTGTCTTGTACACTTTTCTAAACTGTCACTATTCCCACAATTTTCACACTACAGACATATATTTTACATCAAAGTCTTTGGCTATTTCTTCTGTCACTCACAATGTAAATATCTAAGTGATAGCACTTGTAGTTTTTGAGTTAGGGACGTTTGTTCAACATTACTGCTTTACAGTATTTTGACTACTTTAAACAACTTTTTCTTTTTACACTTGCAGTATTTAAACTGTAGTACCTCCCACAATTTTCACACTACATACTTATATATCAAACTCTTCACATCCTTCTTCTGTGTATCACAATGTAAATATCTAAGTGATGGGATTTGTAGTTTTTGAGATATGGATGTTTGTTCGACACCAGTGCTATATTGTGTGTGCCTTTTTTGAACAGATTTTGTCTTTCAACCTTCAATCACTTCCACAACTTTAACATTACATACATATGTTATATATTAAACTCTTCAGCTACTTCTGCTCTCCCTCACAATGTAAATATATAAGCAATATGATGTATAGTTTTTGAGTTATTAACGTTTGTTTGACGCTAGTGTTCCACTCTATTTCACAGTAGTTTCTGCTGCTCTCTTACACATGCAGCTCTTCTGCTTATTTCACTCTTCTCCATTTTAACATGTCTTTTACATATTTTCATACCTTTTTACTTGTTAGTATTATTACATTTTAGTGCATTTCTAACATTATTACTTGTCACTGCCTTCCTACTCTTCATACTACTAGTACCCTCCAGCTTTTCACATAACCCTTCCTACTAACTATCTGTCCTGATGCCCTTCACCTTCATAGTCTTCCTACCAACTGCACATTTTTATACCTCTTTACTTCTTAGTACTGTTAAATTTTAGTACATTTCTAACTATTACTTGTCACCTTCGTATTTTCTGTTTTTTCAAATGAATATATATACACTCTTCATGCGTCATACTTCTTGTACCTTCCAGCTTTTCACATAAGCCTTCCTACTCTTCCTACCAACTGCACATTTTTTATACCTTTTTACTTCTTAGTATTGTTACATTTTAATATATTTTAGTACATTTCCACTCTTTTTCACAGTAGTTTCTGCTGCACTGCTGCTCTCTTACACATGCAGTTCTTCTGCTTATTTCACTCTTCTCCATTTCAACATGTCTTTTACATATTTTCATACCTTTTTTACTTCTTAGTATTATTACATTTTAGTACATTTCTAACATTATTACTTGTCACTTTCGTATTTTCTGTTTTTTCTACTGAATATATACCTACTCTTCATATTATTCATACTTCTTGTACCTTCCAGCTTTTATATATAAGCACACATGCAGCTCTATTTCCTACTTTTCCTACTGTTCATACTACTAGTACCTTAGTATATTTTAGTACATTTCCACTCTTTTTCACAGTAGTTTCTGCTGCTCTCTTACACATGCAGCTCTTCTGCTTATTTCACTCTTCTCCATTTCAACATGTCTTTTACATATTTTCATACCTTTTTTACTTGTTAGTATTATTACATTTTAGTACATTTCTAAAATTATTACTTGTCACTGCCTTCCTACTCTTCATACTACTAGTACCTTCCAGCTTTTCACATAAGCCTTCCTACTCTTCCTACCAGCTGCACATTTTTATACCTTTTTACTTCTTAGTATTGTTACATTTTAGTATATTTTAGTACATTTCCACTCTATTTCACAGTAGTTTCTGCTGCTCTGCTGCTCTCTTACACATGCAGCTCTTGTGCTTATTTCACTCTTCTCCATTTCAACATGTCTTTTACATATTTTCATACCTTTCTTACTTTTGTACTTATTATTATGAAATTTTAGTACATTTCTAACATTATTATTTATCACTTTGACACTCATTACAGCTTCACAGAAGTGTTTTAAACTGCCACATTTCTCACAGTTTTAACATTACATACACGTATTATACTTTGCTTCAGCCGTTTCAGTTTGAACAGACGATCCACAGTCATGTTCAAAAACACGCGCGCAGACACACACACACACACACATACACACACACACACATACAGCTGCTGGTACGTACACATCCACCCGCACGCACACGCACACACACACACACACACACAGAAATATGTGACATAGATACAGCCATAGGATAAGAAAGAGGGAAAGAGGAGAGTGATAGACCAGTCACAGACAGCCAACAGAAAGGGTGAGCTGTACCCACACTAAACTGCACCAGTGCCACAGTTTGCACACTCAGCAATCACACGCATTTTCTCCAGAAAATGCACCTTTCTAGTTGTGTGATTGCTGACTCAGCAATCACAGGTATAATATTCCCACTATTTATTATTGTGTGATTGCTGACTCAGCAATCACAGGTATAATATTCCCACTATTTATTATTATTATTATTATTATTATTATTATTATTATTAATCCGTACACTTTTTTGGCACCTATCTACTCCTTCATACTTTTAGCTAGAAACTCCGTTCAAACTTTAAAATGTTCAGCTTGTTTAGGACATAGGCGCGTGTATTCAACTTTTTGATATCTATTCTACTTTTTAAACTATTCTACTTTTTTCTACTTTTTTTTACAATGGAAGTCTATGGGCGGAATGTTAAAACCATGCCCTCTTTGAACTCTAACTACTCTTTCATACTTTAAGCTATTAACTCCATTCAAACTTTAAACGGGTCACCACTTTTAGTACTTTATCACTTTAATTCAGCTTTTTCATACCTTTTGTACTTTTTGAGTAATCGCAGTTTACGTTTTATACTTTTTTCAACCTTTATAATGGGACCCTATGGAGCTACGCTAGAGTGCGTGATGTCACAATTCACTCTAGCAGATTTTACAGGCTGCACTTTTTACTAAATTCACACATTTTAAAACTGTGACAGTTCACACAACTTTAATACTACATACACATATTATACATCAAACCCTTCAGCTGCTTCTGCTCTCACTCACAATGTCAATATATAAGCGATGCGATGTATACTTTTTGAGATATTAACGTTTGTTTGACACTAGTGTTCCAGTCTTTTTCACAGTAGTTTCTGCTGCTCTGCTGCTCTCTTACACATGCAGCTGTTCTGCTTATTTCACTCTTCTCCATTTCAACATATCTTTAACATATTTTCATACCTTTTTTACTTGTTAGTATTAATACATTTTAGTACATTTTTAACATTATTACTTGTCACTGCCTTCCTACTCTTCATACTACTAGTACCCTCCAGCTTTTCACATCAACCTTCCTACTAACTATCTGTCCTGATGCCTGGATAGTTTGTTCGCCTTCCTACTCTTCCTACCAACTACATATTTTTATACCTTTTTGCTTCTTAGTATTGTTACATTTTAGTACATTTTAGTACATTTCCACTCTTTCACAGTAGTTTCTGCTGCTCTGCTGCTCTCTTACACATGCAGCTCTTGTGCTTATTTCACTCTTCTCCATTTCAACATGTCTTTTACATATTTTCATACCTTTTTTACTTATTAGTATTATTACATTTTAGTACATTTCTAAAATTATTACTTGTCACTGCCTTCCTACTCTTCATACTACTAGTACCTTCCAGCTTTTCACATAAGCCTTCCTACTCTTCCTACCAGCTGCACATTTTTATACCTTTTTACTTCTTAGTATTGTTACATTGTAGTATATTTTAGTACATTTCCACTCTATTTCACAGTAGTTTCTGCTGCTCTCTTACACATGCAGCTCTTCTGCTTATTTCACTCTTCTCCATTTCAACGTGTCTTTTACATACTTTCATACCTTTTTTACTTCTTAGTATTATTACATTTTAGTACATTTCTAACATTATTACTTGTCACTGCCTTCCTACTCTTCATACTACCAATACCTTCCAGCTTTTCACATAAGCCTTCCTACTAACAGAAAGTTCTTTTAGCCTTCGTAGTCTTCCTACCAACTACATATTTTTATACCTTTTTACTTCTTAGTACTGTTACATTTTAGTATATTTTAGTACATTTCCACTCTTTTTCACAGTAGTTTCTGCTGCACTGCTGCTCTCTTACATATGCAGCTCTTGTGCTTATTTCACTCTTCTCCATTTCAACATGTCTTACATATTTTCATACCTTTTTTACTTCTTAGTATTATTACATTTTAGTACATTTCTAACATTATTACTTATCACTTGGACACTCATTACAACTCCTTCAAAGAAGTGTTTTAAACTGCCACATTTCCCACAGTTTTAACATTACATACACATATTATGCTTTGGTTCAGCCGTTTCAATTTGAACAGACGATCCACGGTCAGTCATGTTAAGAAACACGCACACGCCCACACACACACACGTGTCTACACACACCACATATGCTAGGTATTCGTTACTATGGGCTGTCATGAGCAACAGTTTGCACGCTCAGCAATCACACGCATTTTCTCCAGAAAATGCACCTTTCTAGTTATTATTATTATTATTATTATTAATCCGTACACTTTTTTGGCACCTATCTACTCCTTCATACTTTTAGCTAGAAACTCCGTTCAAACTTTAAAATGTTCAGCTTGTTTAGGACATAGGCGCGTGTATTCAACTTTTTGATATCTATTCTACTTTTTAAACTATTCTACTTTTTTCTACTTTTTTTTACAATGGAAGTCTATGGGCGGAATGTTAAAACCATGCCCTCTTTGAACTCTAACTACTCTTTCATACTTTAAGCTATTAACTCCATTCAAACTTTAAACGGGTCACCACTTTTAGTACTTTATCACTTTAATTCAGCTTTTTCATACCTTTTGTACTTTTTGAGTAATCGCAGTTTACGTTTTATACTTTTTTCAACCTTTATAATGGGACCCTATGGAGCTACGCTAGAGTGCGTGATGTCACAATTCACTCTAGCAGACTTTACAGGCTGCACTTTTTACTAAATTCACACATTTTAAAACTGTGACAGTTCACACAACTTTAATACTACATACACATATTATACATCAAACCCTTCAGCTGCTTCTGCTCTCACTCACAATGTCAATATATAAGCGATGCGATGTATACTTTTTGAGATATTAACGTTTGTTTGACACTAGTGTTCCAGTCTTTATCACAGTAGTTTCTGCTGCTCTGCTGCTCTCTTACACATGCAGCTGTTCTGCTTATTTCACTCTTCTCCATTTCAACATGTCTTTAACATATTTTCATACCTTTTTTACTTCTTAGTATTATTACATTTTAGTACTTTTCTAACATTATTACTTGTCACTGCCTTCTTACTCTTCATACTACTAGTACCTTCCAGCTTTTCACATAAGCCTTCCTACTCTTCCTATCAACTGCATACTTTTATACCTTTTTACTTCTTAGTATTATTACATTTTAGTACATTTCTAAAATTATTACTTGTCACTGCCTTCCTACTCTTCATACTACTAGTACCTTCCAGCTTTTCACATGAGCCTTCTTACTCTTCCTACCAACTGCATATTTTCATACCTTTTTACTTATTAGTATTATTACATTTTAGTACATTTCTAACATTATTACTTGTCACTGCCTTCTTACTCTTCATACTACTAGTACCTTCCAGCTTTTCACATAAGCCTTCCTACTCTTCCTATCAACTGCATATTTTTATACCTTTTTACTTCTTAGTATTATTACATTTTAGTACATTTCTAAAATTATTACTTGTCACTGCCTTCCTACTCTTCATACTACTAGTACCTTCCAGCTTTTCACATAAGCCTTCCTACTCTTCCTACCAGCTGCACATTTTTATACTTTTTTACTTCTTAGTATTGTTACATTTTAGTATATTTTAGTACATTTCCACTCTATTTCACAGTAGTTTCTGCTGCACTCTTACACATGCTGCTCTTCTGCTTATTTCACTCTTCTCCATTTCAACATGTCTTTTACATATTTTCATACCTTTTTTACTTCTTAGTATTATTACATTTTAGTACATTTCTAACATTATTACTTGTCACTTTCGTATTTTCTGTTTTTTCTACTGAATATATATCCACTCTTCTTACTATTCATACTTCTTGTACCTTTCAGCTTTTATATATAAGCCTTCCTACTCTTCCTACTGTTCATACTACTTGTACCTTCCAGCTTTTCACATAAACCTTCCTACTCTTCCTACCAACTGCACATTTTTATACCTTTTTACTTCTTAGTATTGTTACATTTTAGTATATTTTAGTACATTTCCACTCTTTTTCACAGTATTTTCTGCTGCACTCTTACACATGCAGCTCTTGTGCTTATTTCACTCTTCTTCATTTCAACATGTCTTTTACATATTTTCATACCTTTTTTACTTGTTAGTATTATTACATTTTAGTACATTTCTAACATTATTACTTGTCACTGCCTTCTTACTCTTCATACTACTAGTATTTTCCAGCTTTTCACATAAGCCCTCCTACTCTTCCTATCAACTGCATATTTTTATACCTTTTTACTTCTAAGTAAAAAGCCCACGCCCACATGTGCCTACACACACCACATATGCTAGGTATTCGTTACTATGGGCTGTCACGAGCAACAGTTTGCACGCTCAGCAATCACACGCATTTTCTCCAGAAAATGCACCTTTCTAGTATTGCAGATAATATTCCCCACCGTACATTTCTTCGGCACCTAACTCCTTCCACATACTTTCACCTAGAGACTCCGTTCAAACTTTCCACTGTTCGGCTTCTTTAGGAGATGCGTGCTTGTATTTTTATAAGCAATCTGATTTCTACTTTTTAAAATATTCTACTTTTTTCTATTTTTCTATTTTACAATGTAAGTCTATGGGAGGATTGTTCAAATGCTAGAGTGCGTGATGTCATCACACACTCTAGCAGACTCTACAGACTGCAGAGGCTGTGATTGTCACTAAATATTCAATTTACTTAAACGGTCATGACTCCCACAACTTTCACACTACATCCACATATTAGATATCAAACTGTTCAGCTACTTCTTCTGCCACTCACAATGTCAATATCTAACTCATAGCTTTTATACTTTTTGAGTTAGGGACGTTTGTTCAACACTAGTGCAAAACTGTGTTTTACAGTACTTTTCTCTCCTTTGAACAGCCTTGTCTTGTACACTTTTCTAAACTGTCACTATTCCCACAATTTTCACACTACAGACATATATTTGACATCAAAGTCTTTGGCTATTTCTTCTGTCACTCACAATGTAAATATCTAAGTGATAGCACTTGTAGTTTTTGAGTTAGGGACGTTTGTTCAACACTACTGCTTTACAGTCTTTTGACTACTTTAAACAGCTTTTTCTTTTTACACTTGCAGTATTTAAACTGTAGTACCTCCCACAATTTTCACACTACGTACTTATATTATATATCAAACTCTTCACATACTTCTTCCGTGTATCACAATGTAAATATCTAAGTGATGGGATTTGTAGTTTTTGAGATATGGATGTTTGTTCGACACCAGTGCTATATTGTGTGTGCCTTTTTTGAACAGATTTTGTCTTTTAACCTTCAATCACTTCCACAACTTTAACATTACATATATATGTTATATATTAAACTCTTCAGCTACTTCTGCTCTCACTCACAATGTAAATATATAAGCAATATGATGTATAGTTTTTGAGTTATTAACGTTTGTTCGACACTAGGGCTCCACTCTGTCACACTATTTTCTGTTCCACTGCTGCTCTCTTACACATGCAGCTCTTCTCCACTTTTTTCACTCTTCTCCATTTTAACATGTCTTTTACATATTTTCATACTTGCCACTTTCTTACTTTCTGTTTTTTTCTACTGAATATATACCTACTCTTCATACCTGCTATTCATACTCCTTATTCCTTTCAGATTTTACAAAATAGTCTTCCTACTATCTCCTTCCACCTTTTACACATAAGCCTTCCTACATATTCTCTTACTTTTGTACTTGTTAGTATTATGAAATTTTAGTACATTTCTAACATTATTACTTATCACTTTGACAGTCATTACAGCTCCTTCACAGAAGTGTTTTAAACTGCCACATTTCTCACAGTTTTAACATTACATACACATATTATACTTTGCTTCAGCCGTTTCAGTTTGAACAGATGATCCACAGTCATGTTCAAAAACACACACACACACACACACACATACAGCTGCTGGTACGTACACATCCACGCCCACGCACACACACACACAGACAGAAATATGTGACATAGATACAGCCATAGGATAAGAAAGAGGGAAAGAGGAGAGTGATAGACCAGTCACAGACAGCCAACAGAAAGGGTGAGCTGTACCCACACTAAACTGCACCAGTATGCCACAGTTTGCACTCTCAGCAATCACACGCATTTTCTCCAGAAAATGCACCTTTCTAGTATTGCAGATAATATTCCCCACCGTACATTTCTTCGGCACCTAACTCCTTCCACATACTTTCACCTAGAGACTCCGTTCAAACTTTCCACTGTTCGGCTTCTTTAGGAGATGCGTGCTTGTATTTTTATAAGCAATCTGATTTCTACTTTTTAAAATATTCTACTTTTTTCTATTTTTCTATTTTACAATGTAAGTCTATGGGAGGACTGTTCAAATGCTAGAGTGCGTGATGTCATCACACACTCTAGCAGACTCTACAGACTGTAGAGGCTGTGATTTTCACTAAATATTCAATTTTCTTAAACGGTCATGACTCCCACAACTTTCACACTACATCCACATATTAGATATCAAACTGTTCAGCTACTTCTTCTGCCACTCACAATGTCAATATCTAAGCCATAATGTTTATACTTTTTGAGTTAGGGCTGTTTGTTCAACACTAGTGCAAAACTGTGTTTTACAGTACTTTTCTCTCCTTTGAACAGCCTTGTCTTGTACACTTTTCAAAGCTGTCACTATTCCCACAATTTTCACACTACAGACATATATTTTACATCAAAGTCTTTGGCTATTTCTTCTGTCACTCACAATGTAAATATCTAAGTGATAGCACTTGTAGTTTTTGAGTTAGGGACGTTTGTTCAACACTACTGCTTTACAGTCTTTTGACTACTTTAAACAGCTTTTTCTTTTTACACTTGCAGTATTTAAACTGTAGTACCTCCCACAATTTTCACACTACATACTTATATTATATATCAAACTCTTCACATACCTCTTCTGTGTATCACAATGTAAATATCTAAGTGATGGGATTTGTAGTTTTTGAGATATGGATGTTTGTTCGACACCAGTGCTATATTGTGTGTGCCTTTTTTGAACAGATTTTGTCTTTTAACCTTCAATCACTTCCACAACTTTAACATTAAATACATATGCTATATATTAAACTCTTCAGCTACTTCTGCTCTCACTCACAATGTAAATATATAAGCAATATGATGTATAGTTTTTGAGTTATTAACGTTTGTTCGACACTAGGGCTCCACTCTACTACTACCACTACTTTCTGTTCCACTGCTGCTCTCTTACACATGCAGCTCTTCTCCACTTGTCCTTTTTTCACTCTTCTCCATTTCAACATGTCTTTTACATATTTTCATACCTTTTTACTTGTTAGTATTATTACATTTTAGTACATTTCTAACATTACTACTTGTCACTGCCTTCGTACTCTTCCTACTTTTCATACTACTAGTACCTTCCAGCATTTCTCTCACTCACGTTGTTGGACACACAAACTGCCACATTTCCCACAGTTTTAACATTACATACACATATACTTTGGTTCAGCCGTTTCAATTTGATACACGGTCAGTCATGTTAAGAAACACGCACACGGACACGCCGACACACACACGTGCCTACACACACCACATATGCTAGGTATTCGTTACTATGGGTTGTCACGAGCAACAGTTTGCACGTTCAGCAATCACACGCATTTTCTCCAGAAAATGCACCTTTCTAGTTGTGTGATTGCTGACTCAGCAATCACAGGTATAATATTCCCACTATTTATTATTATTATTATTATTATTATTATTATTAATCCGTACACTTTTTTGGCACCTATCTACTCCTTCATACTTTTAGCTAGAAACTCCGTTCAAACTTTAAAATGTTCAGCTTGTTTAGGACATAGGCGCGTGTATTCAACTTTTTGATATCTATTCTACTTTTTAAACTATTCTACTTTTTTCTACTTTTTTTTACAATGGAAGTCTATGGGCGGAATGTTAAAACCATGCCCTCTTTGAACTCTAACTACTCTTTCATACTTTAAGCTATTAACTCCATTCAAACTTTAAACGGGTCACCACTTTTAGTACTTTATCACTTTAATTCAGCTTTTTCATACCTTTTGTACTTTTTGAGTAATCGCAGTTTACGTTTTATACTTTTTTCAACCTTTATAATGGGACCCTATGGAGCTACGCTAGAGTGCGTGATGTCACAATTCACTCTAGCAGACTTTACAGGCTGTACTTTTTACTAAATTCACACATTTTAAAACTGTGACAGTTAACACAACTTTAATACTACATACACATATTATACATCAAACCCTTCAGCTACTTCTGCTCTCACTCACAATGTCAATATATAAGCGATGCGATGTATACTTTTTGAGATATTAATGTTTGTTTGACACTAGTGTTCCAGTCTTTTTCACAGTAGTTTCTGCTGCTCTGCTGCTCTCTTACACATGCAGCTGTTCTGCTTATTTCACTCTTCTCCATTTCAACATGTCTTTTACATATTTTCATACCTTTTTTACTTGTTAGTATTATTACATTTTAGTACATTTCTAAAATTATTACTTGTCACTGCCTTCCTACTCTTCATACTACTAGTACCTTCCAGCTTTTCACATAAGCCTTCCTACTCTTCCTACCAGCTGCACATTTTTATACCTTTTTACTTCTTAGTATTGTTACATTTTAGTATATTTTAGTACATTTCCACTCTATTTCACAGTAGTTTCTGCTGCTCTCTTACACATGCAGCTCTTCTGCTTATTTCACTCTTCTCCATTTCAACGTGTCTTTTACATACTTTCAAACCTTTTTTACTTCTTAGTATTATTACATTTTAGTACATTTCTAACATTATTACTTGTCACTGCCTTCCTACTCTTCATACTACCAGTACCTTCCAGCTTTTCACATAAGCCTTCCTACTAACAGAAAGTTTTTTTAGCCTTCGTAGTCTTCCTACCAACTACATATTTTTATACCTTTTTACTTCTTAGTACTGTTACATTTTAGTACATTTTAGAACATTCCCACTCTATTTCACAGTATTTTCTGCTGCAGTCCTCCTCTCTTACACATGCAGCACTTGTGCTTATTTCACTCTTCTTCATTTCAACATGTCTTTTACATATTTTCATACCTTTTTTACTTGTTAGTATTATTACATTTTAGTACATTTCTAACATTATTACTTGTCACTGCCTTCCTACTCTTCATACTACTAGTACCTTCCAGCTTTTCACATAAGCCTTCCTACTAACAGATAGTTTGTTAGCCTTCGTAGTCTTCCTACCAACTACATATTTTTATACCTTTTTACTTCTTAGTACTGTTACATTTTAGTACATTTCTAACATTATTACTTGTCACTTTCGTATTTTCTGTTTTTTTCAACTGAATATATATCTACTCTTCATACCTGCTATTCATACTCCTTGTACCTTCCAGATTTTACAAAATAGTCTTCCTACTATCTCCTTCCACCTTTTACACATAAGCCTCCCTACATATTTTCTTACTTTTGTACTTGTTACTATTATGAAATTTTAGTACATTTCTAACATTATTACATATCACTTTGACACTCATTACAGCTCCTTCACAGAAGTGTTTTAAACTGCCACATTTCTCACAGTTTTAACATTACATACACATATTATACTTTGGTTCAGCCGTTTCAATTTGAACAGACGATCCACGGTCAGTCATGTTAAGAAACACGCACACGCCCACGCCCACACGTGCCTACACACACCACATATGCTAGGTATTCGTTACTATGGGCTGTCACGAGCAACAGTTTGCACACTCAGCAATCACATGCATTTTCTCCAGAAAATGCACCTTTCTAGTTGTGTGATTGCTGACTCAGCAATCACAGGTATAATATTCCCACTATTTATTATTATTATTATTATTATTATTATTAATCCGTACACTTTTTTGGCACCTATCTACTCCTTCATACTTTTAGCTAGAAACTCCGTTCAAACTTTAAAATGTTCAGCTTGTTTAGGACATAGGCGCGTGTATTCAACTTTTTGATATCTATTCTACTTTTTAAACTATTCTACTTTTTTCGACTTTTTTTTACAATGGAAGTCTATGGGCGGAATGTTAAAACCATGCCCTCTTTGAACTCTAACTACTCTTTCATACTTTAAGCTATTAACTCCATTCAAACTTTAAACGGGTCACCACTTTTAGTACTTTATCACTTTAATTCAGCTTTTTCATACCTTTTGTACTTTTTGAGTAATCGCAGTTTACGTTTTATACTTTTTTCAACCTTTATAATGGGACCCTATGGAGCTACGCTAGAGTGCGTGATGTCACAATTCACTCTAGCAGACTTTACAGGCTGCACTTTTTACTAAATTCACACATTTTAAAACTGTGACAGTTCACACAACTTTAATACTACATACACATATTATACATCAAACCCTTCAGCTGCTTCTGCTCTCACTCACAATGTCAATATATAAGCGATGCGATGTATACTTTTTGAGATATTAACGTTTGTTTGACACTAGTGTTCCAGTCTCTTTCACAGTAGTTTCTGCTGCTCTGCTGCTCTCTTACACATGCAGCTGTTCTGCTTATTTCACTCTTCTCCATTTCAACATATCTTTAACATATTTTCATACCTTTTTTACTTGTTAGTATTAATACATTTTAGTACATTTTTAACATTATTACTTGTCACTGCCTTCCTACTCTTCATACTACTAGTACCCTCCAGCTTTTCACATCAGCCTTCCTAACAGATAGTTTGTTCGCCTTCATAGTCTTCCTACCAACTACATGTTTTTATACCTTTTTGCTTCTTAGTATTGTTACATTTTAGTACATTTTAGTACATTTCCACTCTTTCACAGTAGTTTCTGCTGCTCTGCTGCTCTCTTACACATGCAGCTCTTCTGCTTATTTCACTCATCTCCTTTTCAACATGTCTTTTACATATTTTCATACCTTTTTTACTTCTTAGTATTATTACATTTTAGTACATTTCTAAAATTATTACTTGTCACTGCCTTCCTACTCTTCATACTACTAGTACCTTCCAGCTTTTCACATAAGCCTTCCTACTCTTCCTACCAGCTGCACATTTTTATACCTTTTTACTTCTTAGTATTGTTACATTTTAGGATATTTTAGTACATTTCCACTCTATTTCACAGTAGTTTCTGCTGCTCTCTTACACATGCAGCTCTTCTGCTTATTTCACTCTTCTCCATTTCAACATGTCTTTTACATACTTTCATACCTTTTTTACTTATTAGTATTATTACATTTTAGTACAGTTCTAACATTATTACTTGTCACTGCCTTCTTACTCTTCCTACTTTTCATACTACTAGTACCTTGCAACATTTCTCTCACTCACGTTGTTGGACACACACTTCTCATTTTTTCAATCTTCTCCATTTTAATGTGTCTTTTACACATTTGCTCACCCTTTTCTTCTCACTATTTTTACATTTTAGTACATTTCTAACATCATTACTTATCACTTGGACACTCATTACAGCTCCTTCAAAGAAGTGTTTTAAACTGCCACATTTCCCACAGTTTTAACATTACATACACATATACTTTGGTTCAGCCGTTTCAATTTAAACAGACGATCCACGGTCAGTCATGTTAAGAAACACGCACACGGACACACCCACGCCCACACGTGCCTACACACACCACATATGCCACAGTTTGCACGCTCAGCAATCACACGCATTTTCTCCAGAAAATGCACCTTTCTAGTATTGCAGATAATATTCCCCACCGTACATTTCTTCGGCACCTAACTCCTTCCACATACTTTCACCTAGAGACTCCGTTCAAACTTTCCACTGTTCGGCTTCTTTAGGAGATGCGTGCTTGTATTTTTATAAGCAACCTGATTTCTACTTTTTAAAATATTCTACTTTTTTCTATTTTTCTGTTTTACAATGTAAGTCTATGGGAGGACTGTTCAAACGCTAGAGTGCGTGATGTCATCACGCACTCTAGCAGATTCTACAGACTGTAGAGGCTGTGATTTTTACTAAATATTCAATTTTCTTAAACTGTCATCACTCCCACAACATTCACACTACATCCACATATTAGATATCAAACTGTTCTGCTACTTCTTCTGCCACTCACAATGTCAATATTTAACTCATAGCTTTTATACTTTTTGAGTTAGGGACGTTTGTTCAACACTAGTGCAAAACTGTGTTTTACAGTACTTTTCTCTCCTTTGAACAGCCTTGTCTTGTACACTTTTCTAAACTGTCACTATTCCCACAATTTTCACACTACAGACATATATTTTACATCAAAGTCTTTGGCTATTTCTTCTGTCACTCACAATGTAAATATCTAAGTGATAGCACTTGTAGTTTTTGAGTTAGGGACGTTTGTTCAACATTACTGCTTTACAGTATTTTGACTACTTTAAACAACTTTTTCTTTTTACACTTGCAGTATTTAAACTGTAGTACCTCCCACAATTTTCACACTACATACTTATATATCAAACTCTTCACATCCTTCTTCTGTGTATCACAATGTAAATATCTAAGTGATGGGATTTGTAGTTTTTGAGATATGGATGTTTGTTCGACACCAGTGCTATATTGTGTGTGCCTTTTTTGAACAGATTTTGTCTTTCAACCTTCAATCACTTCCACAACTTTAACATTACATACATATGTTATATATTAAACTCTTCAGCTACTTCTGCTCTCACTCACAATATAAATATATAAGCAATATGATGTATAGTTTTTGAGTTATTAACGTTTGTTCGACACTAGGGCTCCACTCTGTCACACTACTTTCTGTTCCACTGCTGCTCTCTTACACATGCAGCTCTTCTCCACTTGTCCTTTTTTCACTCTTCTCCATTTTAACATGTCTTTTACATATTTTCATACCTTTTTACTTGTTAGTATTATTACATTTTAGTACATTTCTAACATTACTACTTGTCACTGCCTTCTTACTCTTCCTACTTTTCATACTACTAGTACCTTCCAGCATTTCTCTCACTCACGTTGTTGGACACACAAACTGCCACATTTCCCACAGTTTTAACATTACATACACATATACTTTGGTTCAGCCGTTTCAATTTGATACACGGTCAGTCATGTTAAGAAACACGCACACGGACACGCCGACACACACACGTGCCTACACACACCACATATGCTAGGTATTCGTTACTATGGGTTGTCACGAGCAACAGTTTGCACGTTCAGCAATCACACGCATTTTCTCCAGAAAATGCACCTTTCTAGTATTGCAGATAATATTCCCCACCGTACATTTCTTCGGCACCTAACTCCTTCCACATACTTTCACCTAGAGACTCCGTTCAAACTTTCCACTGTTCGGCTTCTTTAGGAGATGCGTGCTTGTATTTTTATAAGCAACCTGATTTCTACTTTTTAAAATATTCTACTTTTTTCTATTTTTCTGTTTTACAATGTAAGTCTATGGGAGGACTGTTCAAACGCTAGAGTGCGTGATGTCATCACGCACTCTAGCAGATTCTACAGACTGTAGAGGCTGTGATTTTTACTAAATATTCAATTTTCTTAAACTGTCATCACTCCCACAACATTCACACTACATCCACATATTAGATATCAAACTGTTCTGCTACTTCTTCTGCCACTCACAATGTCAATATCTAACTCATAGCTTTTATACTTTTTGAGTTAGGGACGTTTGTTCAACACTAGTGCAAAACTGTGTTTTACAGTACTTTTCTCTCCTTTGAACAGCCTTGTCTTGTACACTTTTCTAAACTGTCACTATTCCCACAATTTTCACACTACAGACATATATTTTACATCAAAGTCTTTGGCTATTTCTTCTGTCACTCACAATGTAAATATCTAAGTGATAGCACTTGTAGTTTTTGAGTTAGGGACGTTTGTTCAACATTACTGCTTTACAGTATTTTGACTACTTTAAACAGCTTTTTCTTTTTACACTTGCAGTATTTAAACTGTAGTACCTCCCACAATTTTCACACTACGTACTTATATTATATATCAAACTCTTCACATACTTCTTCCGTGTATCACAATGTAAATATCTAAGTGATGGGATTTGTAGTTTTTGAGATATGGATGTTTCTTCGACACCAGTGCTATATTGTGTGTGCCTTTTTTGAACAGATTTTGTCTTTTAACCTTCAATCACTTCCACAACTTTAACATTACATACATATGTTATATATTAAACTCTTCAGCTACTTCTGCTCTCACTCACAATGTAAATATATAAGCAATATGATGTATAGTTTTTGAGTTATTAACGTTTGTTCGACACTAGGGCTCCACTCTACTACTACCACTACTTTCTGTTCCACTGCTGCTCTCTTACACATGCAGCTCTTCTCCACTTGTCCTTTTTTCACTCTTCTCCATTTCAACATGTCTTTTACATATTTTCATACCTTTTTACTTGTTAGTATTATTACATTTTAGTACATTTCTAACATTACTACTTGTCACTGCCTTCTTACTCTTCCTACTTTTCATACTACTAGTACCTTCCAGCATTTCTCTCACTCACGTTGTTGGACACACAAACTGCCACATTTCCCACAGTTTTAACATTACATACACATATACTTTGGTTCAGCCGTTTCAATTTGATACACGGTCAGTCATGTTAAGAAACACGCACACGGACACGCCGACACACACACGTGCCTACACACACCACATATGCTAGGTATTCGTTACTATGGGTTGTCACGAGCAACAGTTTGCACGTTCAGCAATCACACGCATTTTCTCCAGAAAATGCACCTTTCTAGTTGTGTGATTGCTGACTCAGCAATCACAGGTATAATATTCCCACTATTTATTATTATTATTATTATTATTATTATTAATCCGTACACTTTTTTGGCACCTATCTACTCCTTCATACTTTTAGCTAGAAACTCCGTTCAAACTTTAAAATGTTCAGCTTGTTTAGGACATAGGCGCGTGTATTCAACTTTTTGATATCTATTCTACTTTTTAAACTATTCTACTTTTTTCTACTTTTTTTTACAATGGAAGTCTATGGGCGGAATGTTAAAACCATGCCCTCTTTGAACTCTAACTACTCTTTCATACTTTAAGCTATTAACTCCATTCAAACTTTAAACGGGTCACCACTTTTAGTACTTTATCACTTTAATTCAGCTTTTTCATACCTTTTGTACTTTTTGAGTAATCGCAGTTTACGTTTTATACTTTTTTCAACCTTTATAATGGGACCCTATGGAGCTACGCTAGAGTGCGTGATGTCACAATTCACTCTAGCAGACTTTACAGGCTGCACTTTTTACTAAATTCACACATTTTAAAACTGTGACAGTTCACACAACTTTAATACTACATACACATATTATACATCAAACCCTTCAGCTGCTTCTGCTCTCACTCACAATGTCAATATATAAGCGATGCGATGTATACTTTTTGAGATATTAACGTTTGTTTGACACTAGTGTTCCAGTCTTTATCACAGTAGTTTCTGCTGCTCTGCTGCTCTCTTACACATGCAGCTGTTCTGCTTATTTCACTCTTCTCCATTTCAACATGTCTTTAACATATTTTCATACCTTTTTTACTTCTTAGTATTATTACATTTTAGTACATTTCTAACATTATTACTTGTCACTGCCTTCTTACTCTTCATACTACTAGTACCTTCCAGCTTTTCACATAAGCCTTCCTACTCTTCCTATCAACTGCATACTTTTATACCTTTTTACTTCTTAGTATTATTACATTTTAGTACATTTCTAAAATTATTACTTGTCACTGCCTTCCTACTCTTCATACTACTAGTACCTTCCAGCTTTTCACATGAGCCTTCTTACTCTTCCTACCAACTGCATATTTTCATACCTTTTTACTTATTAGTATTATTACATTTTAGTACATTTCTAACATTATTACTTGTCACTGCCTTCTTACTCTTCATACTACTAGTACCTTCCAGCTTTTCACATAAGCCTTCCTACTCTTCCTATCAACTGCATATTTTTATACCTTTTTACTTCTTAGTATTATTACATTTTAGTACATTTCTAAAATTATTACTTGTCACTGCCTTCCTACTCTTCATACTACTAGTACCTTCCAGCTTTTCACATAAGCCTTCCTACTCTTCCTACCAGCTGCACATTTTTATACTTTTTTACTTCTTAGTATTGTTACATTTTAGTATATTTTAGTACATTTCCACTCTATTTCACAGTAGTTTCTGCTGCACTCTTACACATGCTGCTCTTCTGCTTATTTCACTCTTCTCCATTTCAACATGTCTTTTACATATTTTCATACCTTTTTTACTTCTTAGTATTATTACATTTTAGTACATTTCTAACATTATTACTTGTCACTTTCGTATTTTCTGTTTTTTCTACTGAATATATATCCACTCTTCTTACTATTCATACTTCTTGTACCTTTCAGCTTTTATATATAAGCCTTCCTACTCTTCCTACTGTTCATACTACTTGTACCTTCCAGCTTTTCACATAAACCTTCCTACTCTTCCTACCAACTGCACATTTTTATACCTTTTTACTTCTTAGTATTGTTACATTTTAGTATATTTTAGTACATTTCCACTCTTTTTCACAGTATTTTCTGCTGCACTCTTACACATGCAGCTCTTGTGCTTATTTCACTCTTCTTCATTTCAACATGTCTTTTACATATTTTCATACCTTTTTTACTTGTTAGTATTATTACATTTTAGTACATTTCTAACATTATTACTTGTCACTGCCTTCTTACTCTTCATACTACTAGTATTTTCCAGCTTTTCACATAAGCCCTCCTACTCTTCCTATCAACTGCATATTTTTATACCTTTTTACTTCTAAGTAAAAAGCCCACGCCCACATGTGCCTACACACACCACATATGCTAGGTATTCGTTACTATGGGCTGTCACGAGCAACAGTTTGCACGCTCAGCAATCACACGCATTTTCTCCAGAAAATGCACCTTTCTAGTATTGCAGATAATATTCCCCACCGTACATTTCTTCGGCACCTAACTCCTTCCACATACTTTCACCTAGAGACTCCGTTCAAACTTTCCACTGTTCGGCTTCTTTAGGAGATGCGTGCTTGTATTTTTATAAGCAATCTGATTTCTACTTTTTAAAATATTCTACTTTTTTCTATTTTTCTATTTTACAATGTAAGTCTATGGGAGGATTGTTCAAATGCTAGAGTGCGTGATGTCATCACACACTCTAGCAGACTCTACAGACTGCAGAGGCTGTGATTGTCACTAAATATTCAATTTACTTAAACGGTCATGACTCCCACAACTTTCACACTACATCCACATATTAGATATCAAACTGTTCAGCTACTTCTTCTGCCACTCACAATGTCAATATCTAACTCATAGCTTTTATACTTTTTGAGTTAGGGACGTTTGTTCAACACTAGTGCAAAACTGTGTTTTACAGTACTTTTCTCTCCTTTGAACAGCCTTGTCTTGTACACTTTTCTAAACTGTCACTATTCCCACAATTTTCACACTACAGACATATATTTGACATCAAAGTCTTTGGCTATTTCTTCTGTCACTCACAATGTAAATATCTAAGTGATAGCACTTGTAGTTTTTGAGTTAGGGACGTTTGTTCAACACTACTGCTTTACAGTCTTTTGACTACTTTAAACAGCTTTTTCTTTTTACACTTGCAGTATTTAAACTGTAGTACCTCCCACAATTTTCACACTACGTACTTATATTATATATCAAACTCTTCACATACTTCTTCCGTGTATCACAATGTAAATATCTAAGTGATGGGATTTGTAGTTTTTGAGATATGGATGTTTGTTCGACACCAGTGCTATATTGTGTGTGCCTTTTTTGAACAGATTTTGTCTTTTAACCTTCAATCACTTCCACAACTTTAACATTACATATATATGTTATATATTAAACTCTTCAGCTACTTCTGCTCTCACTCACAATGTAAATATATAAGCAATATGATGTATAGTTTTTGAGTTATTAACGTTTGTTCGACACTAGGGCTCCACTCTGTCACACTATTTTCTGTTCCACTGCTGCTCTCTTACACATGCAGCTCTTCTCCACTTTTTTCACTCTTCTCCATTTTAACATGTCTTTTACATATTTTCATACTTGCCACTTTCTTACTTTCTGTTTTTTTCTACTGAATATATACCTACTCTTCATACCTGCTATTCATACTCCTTATTCCTTTCAGATTTTACAAAATAGTCTTCCTACTATCTCCTTCCACCTTTTACACATAAGCCTTCCTACATATTCTCTTACTTTTGTACTTGTTAGTATTATGAAATTTTAGTACATTTCTAACATTATTACTTATCACTTTGACAGTCATTACAGCTCCTTCACAGAAGTGTTTTAAACTGCCACATTTCTCACAGTTTTAACATTACATACACATATTATACTTTGCTTCAGCCGTTTCAGTTTGAACAGATGATCCACAGTCATGTTCAAAAACACACACACACACACACACACATACAGCTGCTGGTACGTACACATCCACGCCCACGCACACACACACACAGACAGAAATATGTGACATAGATACAGCCATAGGATAAGAAAGAGGGAAAGAGGAGAGTGATAGACCAGTCACAGACAGCCAACAGAAAGGGTGAGCTGTACCCACACTAAACTGCACCAGTATGCCACAGTTTGCACTCTCAGCAATCACACGCATTTTCTCCAGAAAATGCACCTTTCTAGTTATTATTGTGTGATTGCTGACTCAGCAATCACAGGTATAATATTCCCACTATTTATTATTGTGTGATTGCTGACTCAGCAATCACAGGTATAATATTCCCACTATTTATTATTATTATTATTATTATTATTATTATTAATCCGTACACTTTTTTGGCACCTATCTACTCCTTCATACTTTTAGCTAGAAACTCCGTTCAAACTTTAAAATGTTCAGCTTGTTTAGGACATAGGCGCGTGTATTCAACTTTTTGATATCTATTCTACTTTTTAAACTATTCTACTTTTTTCGACTTTTTTTTACAATGGGAGTCTATGGGCGGAATGTTCAAACCATGCCCTCTTTGAACTCTAACTACTCTTTCATACTTTAAGCTAGACACTCCATTCAAACTTTAAACGGGTCACCACTTTTAGTACTTTATTACTCTTATTCAGCTTTTTCATACCTTTTGTACTTTTTGAGTAATCACAGTTTAAGTTTTATACTTTTTTAAACCTTTATAATGGCAGCCTATGGAGCTACGCTAGAGTGCGTGATGTCACAATTCACTCTAGCAGACTTTACAGGCTGTACTTTTTACTAAATTCACACATTTTTAAACTGTGACAGTTCACACAACTTTAATACTACATACACATATTATACATCAAACCCTTCAGCTGCTTCTGCTCTCACTCACAATGTCAATATATAAGCGATGCGATGTATACTTTTTGAGATATTAACGTTTGTTTGACACTAGTGTTCCAGTCTCTTTTACAGTAGTTTCTGCTGCTCTGCTGCTCTCTTACACATGCAGCTGTTCTGCTTATTTCACTCTTCTCCATTTCAACATATCTTTAACATATTTTCATACCTTTTTTACTTGTTAGTATTAATACATTTTAGTACATTTTTAACATTATTACTTGTCACTGCCTTCCTACTCTTCATACTACTAGTACCCTCCAGCTTTTCACATCAGCCTTCCTAACAGATAGTTTGTTCGCCTTCATAGTCTTCCTACCAACTACATGTTTTTATACCTTTTTGCTTCTTAGTATTGTTACATTTTAGTACATTTTAGTACATTTCCACTCTTTCACAGTAGTTTCTGCTGCTCTGCTGCTCTTGTACACATGCAGCTCTTCTGCTTATTTCACTCATCTCCTTTTCAACATGTCTTTTACATATTTTCATACCTTTTTGACTTCTTAGTATTATTACATTTTAGTACATTTCTAAAATTATTACTTGTCACTGCCTTCCTACTCTTCATACTACTAGTACCTTCCAGCTTTTCACATAAGCCTTCCTACTCTTCCTACCAGCTGCACATTTTTATACCTTTTTACTTCTTAGTATTGTTACATTTTAGTATATTTTAGTACATTTCCACTCTATTTCACAGTAGTTTCTGCTGCTCTCTTACACATGCAGCTCTTCTGCTTATTTCACTCTTCTCCATTTCAACATGTCTTTTACATACTTTCATACCTTTTTTACTTGTTAGTATTATTACATTTTAGTACATTTCTAACATTATTACTTGTCACTGCTTTCCTACTCTTCATACTACCAGTACCTTCCAGCTTTTCACATAAGCCTTCCTACTCTTCCTACCAACTGCACATTTTTATACCTTTTTTACTTATTAGTATTATTACATTTTAGTACATTTCTAACATTACTACTTGTCACTGCCTTCTTACTCTTCCTACTTTTCATACTTCTAGTACCTTCCAGCATTTCTCACTCACGTTGTTGGACACACACACTTCTCATTTTTTCACTCTTCTCCATTTTAATGTGTCTTTTACACATTTGCTCACCCTTTTCTTCTCACTATTTTTACATTTTAGTACATTTCTAACATCACTACTTATCACTTGGACACTCATTACAGCTCCTTCAAAGATGTGTTTTAAACTGCCACATTTCCCACAGTTTTAACATTACATACACATATACTTTGGTTCAGCCGTTTCAATTTAAACAGACGATACACGGTAAGTCATGTTAAGAAACACGCACACGGACACGCCCACGCACACACGTGCCTACACACACCACATATGCTAGGTATTCGTTACTATGGGCTGTCACGAGCAACAGTTTGCACGCTCAGCAATCACACGCATTTTCTCCAGAAAATGCACCTTTCTAGTATTGCAGATAATATTCCCCACCGTACATTTCTTCGGCACCTAACTCCTTCCACATACTTTCACCTAGAGACTCCGTTCAAACTTTCCACTGTTCGGCTTCTTTAGGAGATGCGTGCTTGTATTTTTATAAGCAATCTGATTTCTACTTTTTAAAATATTCTACTTTTTTCTATTTTTCTATTTTACAATGTAAGTCTATGGGAGGACTGTTCAAATGCTAGAGTGCGTGATGTCATCACGCACTCTAGCAGACTCTACAGACTCTAGAGGCTGTGATTTTTACTAAATATTCAATTTTCTTAAACTGTCATCACTCCCACAACATTCACACTACATCCACATATTAGATATCAAACTGTTCAGCTACTTCTTCTGCCACTCACAATGTCAATATCTAACTCATAGCTTTTATACTTTTTGAGTTAGGGACGTTTGTTCAACACTAGTGCAAAACTGTTTTACAGTACTTTTCTCTCCTTTGAACAGCCTTGTCTTGTACACTTTTCTAAACTGTCACTATTCCCACAATTTTTACACTACAGACATATATTTTACATCAAAGTCTTTGGCTATTTCTTCTGTCACTCACAATGTAAATATCTAAGTGATAGCACTTGTAGTTTTTGAGTTAGGGACGTTTGTTCAACACTACTGCTTTACAGTATTTTGACTACTTTAAACAGATTTTTCTTTTTACACTTGCAGTATTTAAACTGTAGTACCTCCCACAATTTTCACACTACATACTTATATTATATATCAAACTCTTCACATACTTCTTCTGTGTATCACAATGTAAATATCTAAGTGATGGGATTTGTAGTTTTTGAGATATGGATGTTTGTTCGACACCAGTGCTTTTCCTTGTGTGCCTTTTTTGAACAGATTTTGTCTTTTAACCTTCAATCACTTCCACAACTTTAACATTACATACATATGTTATATATTAAACTCTTCAGCTACTTCTGCTCTCACTCACAATGTAAATATATAAGCAATATGATGTATAGTTTTTGAGTTATTAACGTTTGTTCGACACTAGGGCTCCACTCTGTCACACTACTTTCTGTTCCACTGCTGCTCTCTTACACATGCAGCTCTTCTCCACTTGTCCTTTTTTCACTCTTCTCCATTTTAACATGTCTTTTACATATTTTCATACCTTTTTACTTGTTAGTATTATTACATTTTATTACATTTCTAACATTACTACTTGTCACTGCCTTCTTACTCTTCCTACTTTTCATACTACTAGTACCTTCCAGCATTTCTCTCACTCACGTTGTTGGACACACACACTTCTCATTTTTTCACTCTTCTCCATTTTAACGTGTCTTTTACACATTTGCTCACCCTTTTCTTCTCACTATTTTTACATTTTAGTACATTTCTAACATCATTACTTATCACTTGGACACTCATTACAGCTCCTTCAAAGAAGTGTTTTAAACTGCCACATTTCCCACAGTTTTAACATTACATACACATATACTTTTGTTCAGCCGTTTTAATTTGAACAGACAATACACGGTCAGTCATGTTAAGAAACACGCACACGGACACACCCACGCCCACACGTGCCTACACACACCACATATGCCACAGTTTGCACGCTCAGCAATCACACGCATTTTCTCCAGAAAATGCACCTTTCTAGTTATTATTATTATTAATCCGTACACTTTTTTGGCACCTATCTACTCCTTCATACTTTTAGCTAGAAACTCCGTTCAAACTTTAAAATGTTCAGCTTGTTTAGGACATAGGCGCGTGTATTCAACTTTTTGATATCTATTCTACTTTTTAAACTATTCTACTTTTTTCTACTTTTTTTTACAATGGAAGTCTATGGGCGGAATGTTAAAACCATGCCCTCTTTGAACTCTAACTACTCTTTCATACTTTAAGCTATTAACTCCATTCAAACTTTAAACGGGTCACCACTTTTAGTACTTTATCACTTTAATTCAGCTTTTTGATACCTTTTGTACTTTTTGAGTAATCGCAGTTTACGTTTTATACTTTTTTCAACCTTTATAATGGGACCCTATGGAGCTACGCTAGAGTGCGTGATGTCACAATTCACTCTAGCAGACTTTACAGGCTGTACTTTTTACTAAATTCACACATTTTAAAACTGTGACAGTTAACACAACTTTAATACTACATACACATATTATACATCAAACCCTTCAGCTACTTCTGCTCTCACTCACAATGTCAATATATAAGCGATGCGATGTATACTTTTTGAGATATTAATGTTTGTTTGACACTAGTGTTCCAGTCTTTTTCACAGTAGTTTCTGCTGCTCTGCTGCTCTCTTACACATGCAGCTGTTCTGCTTATTTCACTCTTCTCCATTTCAACATGTCTTTTACATATTTTCATACCTTTTTTACTTGTTAGTATTATTACATTTTAGTACATTTCTAAAATTATTACTTGTCACTGCCTTCCTACTCTTCATACTACTAGTACCTTCCAGCTTTTCACATAAGCCTTCCTACTCTTCCTACCAGCTGCACATTTTTATACCTTTTTACTTCTTAGTATTGTTACATTTTAGTATATTTTAGTACATTTCCACTCTATTTCACAGTAGTTTCTGCTGCTCTCTTACACATGCAGCTCTTCTGCTTATTTCACTCTTCTCCATTTCAACGTGTCTTTTACATACTTTCAAACCTTTTTTACTTCTTAGTATTATTACATTTTAGTACATTTCTAACATTATTACTTGTCACTGCCTTCCTACTCTTCATACTACCAGTACCTTCCAGCTTTTCACATAAGCCTTCCTACTAACAGAAAGTTTTTTTAGCCTTCGTAGTCTTCCTACCAACTACATATTTTTATACCTTTTTACTTCTTAGTACTGTTACATTTTAGTACATTTTAGAACATTCCCACTCTATTTCACAGTATTTTCTGCTGCAGTCCTCCTCTCTTACACATGCAGCACTTGTGCTTATTTCACTCTTCTTCATTTCAACATGTCTTTTACATATTTTCATACCTTTTTTACTTGTTAGTATTATTACATTTTAGTACATTTCTAACATTATTACTTGTCACTGCCTTCCTACTCTTCATACTACTAGTACCTTCCAGCTTTTCACATAAGCCTTCCTACTAACAGATAGTTTGTTAGCCTTCGTAGTCTTCCTACCAACTACATATTTTTATACCTTTTTACTTCTTAGTACTGTTACATTTTAGTACATTTCTAACATTATTACTTGTCACTTTCGTATTTTCTGTTTTTTTCAACTGAATATATATCTACTCTTCATACCTGCTATTCATACTCCTTGTACCTTCCAGATTTTACAAAATAGTCTTCCTACTATCTCCTTCCACCTTTTACACATAAGCCTCCCTACATATTTTCTTACTTTTGTACTTGTTACTATTATGAAATTTTAGTACATTTCTAACATTATTACATATCACTTTGACACTCATTACAGCTCCTTCACAGAAGTGTTTTAAACTGCCACATTTCTCACAGTTTTAACATTACATACACATATTATACTTTGGTTCAGCCGTTTCAATTTGAACAGACGATCCACGGTCAGTCATGTTAAGAAACACGCACACGCCCACGCCCACACGTGCCTACACACACCACATATGCTAGGTATTCGTTACTATGGGCTGTCACGAGCAACAGTTTGCACACTCAGCAATCACATGCATTTTCTCCAGAAAATGCACCTTTCTAGTTATTATTATTATTATTATTATTAATCCGTACACTTTTTTGGCACCTATCTACTCCTTCATACTTTTAGCTAGAAACTCCGTTCAAACTTTAAAATGTTCAGCTTGTTTAGGACATAGGCGCGTGTATTCAACTTTTTGATATCTATTCTACTTTTTAAACTATTCTACTTTTTTCTACTTTTTTTTACAATGGAAGTCTATGGGCGGAATGTTAAAACCATGCCCTCTTTGAACTCTAACTACTCTTTCATACTTTAAGCTATTAACTCCATTCAAACTTTAAACGGGTCACCACTTTTAGTACTTTATCACTTTAATTCAGCTTTTTGATACCTTTTGTACTTTTTGAGTAATCGCAGTTTACGTTTTATACTTTTTTCAACCTTTATAATGGGACCCTATGGAGTTACGCTAGAGTGCGTGATGTCACAATTCACTCTAGCAGACTTTACAGGCTGCACTTTTTACTAAATTCACACATTTTAAAACTGTGACAGTTCACACAACTTTAATACTACATACACATATTATACATCAAACCCTTCAGCTGCTTCTGCTCTCACTCACAATGTCAATATATAAGCGATGCGATGTATACTTTTTGAGATATTAACGTTTGTTTGACACTAGTGTTCCAGTCTCTTTCACAGTAGTTTCTGCTGCTCTGCTGCTCTCTTACACATGCAGCTGTTCTGCTTATTTCACTCTTCTCCATTTCAACATATCTTTAACATATTTTCATACCTTTTTTACTTGTTAGTATTAATACATTTTAGTACATTTTTAACATTATTACTTGTCACTGCCTTCCTACTCTTCATACTACTAGTACCCTCCAGCTTTTCACATCAGCCTTCCTAACAGATAGTTTGTTCGCCTTCATAGTCTTCCTACCAACTACATGTTTTTATACCTTTTTGCTTCTTAGTATTGTTACATTTTAGTACATTTTAGTACATTTCCACTCTTTCACAGTAGTTTCTGCTGCTCTGCTGCTCTCTTACACATGCAGCTCTTCTGCTTATTTCACTCATCTCCTTTTCAACATGTCTTTTACATATTTTCATACCTTTTTGACTTCTTAGTATTATTACATTTTAGTACATTTCTAAAATTATTACTTGTCACTGCCTTCCTACTCTTCATACTACTAGTACCTTCCAGCTTTTCACATAAGCCTTCCTACTCTTCCTACCAGCTGCACATTTTTATACCTTTTTACTTCTTAGTATTGTTACATTTTAGTATATTTTAGTACATTTCCACTCTATTTCACAGTAGTTTCTGCTGCTCTCTTACACATGCAGCTCTTCTGCTTATTTCACTCTTCTCCATTTCAACATGTCTTTTACATACTTTCATACCTTTTTTACTTCTTAGTATTATTACATTTTAGTACATTTCTAACATTATTACTTGTCACTGCTTTCCTACTCTTCATACTACCAGTACCTTCCAGCTTTTCACATAAGCCTTCCTACTCTTCCTACCAACTGCACATTTTTATACCTTTTTTACTTATTAGTATTATTACATTTTAGTACAGTTCTAACATTATTACTTGTCACTGCCTTCTTACTCTTCCTACTTTTCATACTACTAGTACCTTGCAACATTTCTCTCACTCACGTTGTTGGACACACACTTCTCATTTTTTCAATCTTCTCCATTTTAATGTGTCTTTTACACATTTGCTCACCCTTTTCTTCTCACTATTTTTACATTTTAGTACATTTCTAACATCATTACTTATCACTTGGACACTCATTACAGCTCCTTCAAAGAAGTGTTTTAAACTGCCACATTTCCCACAGTTTTAACATTACATACACATATACTTTGGTTCAGCCGTTTTAATTTGAACAGAAAATACACGGTCAGTCATGTTAAGAAACACGCACATGGACACGCCCACACACACACGTGCCTACACACACCACATATGCTAGGTATTCGTTACTATGGGCTGTCGCGAGCAACTGTTTGCACGCTCAGCAATCACACGCATTTTCTCCAGAAAATGCACCGTTCTAGTTATTATTATTATTATTATTATTAATCCGTACACTTTTTTGGCACCTATCTACTCCTTCATACTTTTAGCTAGAAACTCCGTTCAAACTTTAAAATGTTCAGCTTGTTTAGGACATAGGCGCGTGTATTCAACTTTTTGATATCTATTCTACTTTTTAAACTATTCTACTTTTTTCTACTTTTTTTTACAATGGAAGTCTATGGGCGGAATGTTAAAACCATGCCCTCTTTGAACTCTAACTACTCTTTCATACTTTAAGCTATTAACTCCATTCAAACTTTAAACGGGTCACCACTTTTAGTACTTTATCACTTTAATTCAGCTTTTTCATACCTTTTGTACTTTTTGAGTAATCGCAGTTTACGTTTTATACTTTTTTCAACCTTTATAATGGGACCCTATGGAGCTACGCTAGAGTGCGTGATGTCACAATTCACTCTAGCTGACTTTACAGGCTGCACTTTTTACTAAATTCACACATTTTAAAACTGTGACAGTTCACACAATTTTAATACTACATACACATATTATACATCAAACCCTTCAGCTGCTTCTGCTCTCACTCACAATGTCAATATATAAGCGATGCGATGTATACTTTTTGAGATATTAACGTTTGTTTGACACTAGTGTTCCAGTCTTTTTCACAGTAGTTTCTGCTGCTCTGCTGCTCTCTTACACATGCAGCTGTTCTGCTTATTTCACTCTTCTTCATTTCAACGTGTCTTTTACATACTTTCATACCTTTTTTACTTGTTAGTATTATTACATTTTAGTACATTTCTAACATTATTACTTGTCACTGCCTTCCTACTCTTCATACTACCAGTACCTTCCAGCTTTTCACATAAGCCTTCCTACTAACAGAAAGTTTTTTTAGCCTTCGTAGTCTTCCTACCAACTACATATTTTTATACCTTTTTACTTCTTAGTACTGTTACATTTTAGTACATTTTAGAACATTCCCGCTCTATTTCACAGTATTTTCTGCTGCACTCCTCCTCTCTTACACATGCAGCACTTGTGCTTATTTCACTCTTCTTCATTTCAACATGTCTTTTACATATTTTCATACCTTTTTTACTTGTTAGTATTATTACATTTTAGTACATTTCTAACATTATTACTTGTCACTGCCTTCCTACTCTTCATACTACTAGTACCTTCCAGCTTTTCACATAAGCCTTCCTACTAACAAATAGTTTGTTAGCCTTCGTAGTCTTCCTACCAACTACATATTTTTATACCTTTTTACTTCTTAGTACTGTTACATTTTAGTACATTTTAGAACATTCCCACTCTATTTCACAGTATTTTCTGCTGCACTCCTCTCTTACACATGCAGCACTTGTGCTTATTTCACTCTTCTCCATTTCAACATGTCTTTTACATATTTTCATACCTTTTTTACTTGTTAGTATTATTACATTTTAGTACATTTCTAACATTATTACTTGTCACTGCCTTCCTACTCTTCATACTACTAGTACCTTCCAGCTTTTCACATAAGCCTTCCTACTAACAGATAGTTTGTTAGCCTTCGTAGTCTTCCTACCAACTACATATTTTTATACCTTTTTACTTCTTAGTACTGTTACATTTTAGTACATTTCTAACATTATTACTTGTCACTTTCGTATTTTCTGTTTTTTTCAACTGAATATATATCTACTCTTCATACCTGCTATTCATACTCCTTGTACCTTCCAGATTTTACAAAATAGTCTTCCTACTATCTCCTTCCACCTTTTACACATAAGCCTCCCTACATATTTTCTTACTTTTGTACTTGTTACTATTATGAAATTTTAGTACATTTCTAACATTATTACTTATCACTTTGACACTCATTACAGCTCCTTCACAGAAGTGTTTTAAACTGCCACATTTCTCACAGTTTTAACATTACATACACATATTATACTTTGGTTCAGCCGTTTCAATTTGAACAGACGATCCACGGTCAGTCATGTTAAGAAACACGCACACGCCCACGCCCACACGTGCCTACACACACCACATATGCTAGGTATTCGTTACTATGGGCTGTCACGAGCAACAGTTTGCACGCTCAGCAATCACACGCATTTTCTCCAGAAAATGCACCTTTCTAGTTATTATTATTATTATTATTATTATTAATCCGTACACTTTTTTGGCACCTATCTACTCCTTCATACTTTTAGCTAGAAACTCCGTTCAAACTTTAAAATGTTCAGCTTGTTTAGGACATAGGCGCGTGTATTCAACTTTTTGATATCTATTCTACTTTTTAAACTATTCTACTTTTTTCTACTTTTTTTTACAATGGAAGTCTATGGGCGGAATGTTAAAACCATGCCCTCTTTGAACTCTAACTACTCTTTCATACTTTAAGCTATTAACTCCATTCAAACTTTAAACGGGTCACCACTTTTAGTACTTTATCACTTTAATTCAGCTTTTTCATACCTTTTGTACTTTTTGAGTAATCGCAGTTTACGTTTTATACTTTTTTCAACCTTTATAATGGGACCCTATGGAGCTACGCTAGAGTGCGTGATGTCACAATTCACTCTAGCTGACTTTACAGGCTGCACTTTTTACTAAATTCACACATTTTAAAACTGTGACAGTTCACACAACTTTAATACTACATACACATATTATACATCAAACCCTTCAGCTGCTTCTGCTCTCACTCACAATGTCAATATATAAGCGATGCGATGTATACTTTTTGAGATATTAACGTTTGTTTGACACTAGTGTTCCAGTCTTTTTCACAGTAGTTTCTGCTGCTCTGCTGCTCTCTTACACATGCAGCTGTTCTGCTTATTTCACTCTTCTCCATTTCAACATGTCTTTTACATATTTTCATACCTTTTTTACTTCTTAGTATTATTACATTTTAGTACATTTCTAAAATTATTACTTGTCACTGCCTTCCTACTCTTCATACTACTAGTACCTTCCAGCTTTTCACATAAGCCTTCCTACTCTTCCTACCAGCTGCACATTTTTATACCTTTTTACTTCTTAGTAGTTACATTTTAGTATATTTTAGTACATTTCCACTCTATTTCACAGTAGTTTCTGCTGCTCTCTTACACATGCAGCTCTTCTGCTTATTTCACTCTTCTCCATTTCAACGTGTCTTTTACATACTTTCACACCTTTTTTACTTCTTAGTATTATTACATTTTAGTACATTTCTAACATTATTACTTGTCACTGCCTTCCTACTCTTCATACTACCAGTACCTTCCAGCTTTTCACATAAGCCTTCCTACTAACAGAAAGTTTTTTTAGCCTTCGTAGTCTTCCTACCAACTACATATTTTTATACCTTTTTACTTCTTAGTACTGTTACATTTTAGTACATTTTAGAACATTCCCACTCTTTTTACATTTTAGTACTTTTCTAACATTATTACTTGTCACTTTCTTACTTTCTGTTTTTTTCTACTGAATATATACCTACTCTTCATACTATTCATACTTCTTGTACCTTTCAGCTTTTAAATATAAGCCTTCCTACTTTTCCTACTGTTCATACTACTAGTACCTTCCAGCTTTTCACATAAGCCTTCCTACTAACAGATAGTTTGTTAGCCTTCGTAGTCTTCCTACCAACTACATATTTTTATACCTTTTTACTTCTTAGTACTGTTACATTTTAGTACATTTCTAACATTGTTAATTGTCACTTTCATATTTTCTGTTTTTTTCCACTGAATATATACCAACTTTTCATACCTGCTATTCATACTCCTTGTACCTTTCAGATTTTACAAAATACTACTATGTCCTTCCACATTTTACACATAAGCCTTCCTACATATTTTCTTACTTTTGTACTTGTTACTATTATGAAATTTTAGTACATTTCTAACATTATTACTTATCACTTTGACACTCATTACAGCTCCTTCACAGAAGTGTTTTAAACTGCCACATTTCTCACAGTTTTAACATTACATACACATATTATACTTTGCTTCAGCCGTTTCAGTTTGAACAGATGATCCACAGTCATGTTCAAAAACACGCGCACACACACACACACACACACACACACACACACACATACAGCTGCTGGTACGTACACATCCACCCGCACGCACACACACACACACACACACACACAGACAGAAATATGTGACATAGATACAGCCATAGGATAAGAAAGAGGGAAAGAGGAGAGTGATAGACCAGTCACAGACAGCCAACAGAAAGGGTGAGCTGTACCCACACTAAACTGCACCAGTGCCACAGTTTGCACTCTCCGCAATCACACGCATTTTCTCCAGAAAATGCACCTTTCTAGTTATTATTATTATTATTATTATTATTAATCCGTACACTTTTTTGGCACCTATCTACTCCTTCATACTTTTAGCTAGAAACTCCGTTCAAACTTTAAAATGTTCAGCTTGTTTAGGACATAGGCGCGTGTATTCAACTTTTTGATATCTATTCTACTTTTTAAACTATTCTACTTTTTTCTACTTTTTTTTACAATGGAAGTCTATGGGCGGAATGTTAAAACCATGCCCTCTTTGAACTCTAACTACTCTTTCATACTTTAAGCTATTAACTCCATTCAAACTTTAAACGGGTCACCACTTTTAGTACTTTATCACTTTAATTCAGCTTTTTCATACCTTTTGTACTTTTTGAGTAATCGCAGTTTACGTTTTATACTTTTTTCAACCTTTATAATGGGACCCTATGGAGCTACGCTAGAGTGCGTGATGTCACAATTCACTCTAGCTGACTTTACAGGCTGCACTTTTTACTAAATTCACACATTTTAAAACTGTGACAGTTCACACAACTTTAATACTACATACACATATTATACATCAAACCCTTCAGCTGCTTCTGCTCTCACTCACAATGTCAATATATAAGCGATGCGATGTATACTTTTTGAGATATTAACGTTTGTTTGACACTAGTGTTCCAGTCTTTTTCACAGTAGTTTCTGCTGCTCTGCTGCTCTCTTACACATGCAGCTGTTCTGCTTATTTCACTCTTCTCCATTTCAACATGTCTTTTACATATTTTCATACCTTTTTTACTTCTTAGTATTATTACATTTTAGTACATTTCTAAAATTATTACTTGTCACTGCCTTCCTACTCTTCATACTACTAGTACCTTCCAGCTTTTCACATAAGCCTTCCTACTCTTCCTACCAGCTGCACATTTTTATACCTTTTTACTTCTTAGTAGTTACATTTTAGTATATTTTAGTACATTTCCACTCTATTTCACAGTAGTTTCTGCTGCTCTCTTACACATGCAGCTCTTCTGCTTATTTCACTCTTCTCCATTTCAACGTGTCTTTTACATACTTTCACACCTTTTTTACTTCTTAGTATTATTACATTTTAGTACATTTCTAACATTATTACTTGTCACTGCCTTCCTACTCTTCATACTACCAGTACCTTCCAGCTTTTCACATAAGCCTTCCTACTAACAGAAAGTTTTTTTAGCCTTCGTAGTCTTCCTACCAACTACATATTTTTATACCTTTTTACTTCTTAGTACTGTTACATTTTAGTACATTTTAGAACATTCCCACTCTTTTTACATTTTAGTACTTTTCTAACATTATTACTTGTCACTTTCTTACTTTCTGTTTTTTTCTACTGAATATATACCTACTCTTCATACTATTCATACTTCTTGTACCTTTCAGCTTTTAAATATAAGCCTTCCTACTTTTCCTACTGTTCATACTACTAGTACCTTCCAGCTTTTCACATAAGCCTTCCTACTAACAGATAGTTTGTTAGCCTTCGTAGTCTTCCTACCAACTACATATTTTTATACCTTTTTACTTCTTAGTACTGTTACATTTTAGTACATTTCTAACATTGTTAATTGTCACTTTCATATTTTCTGTTTTTTTCCACTGAATATATACCAACTTTTCATACCTGCTATTCATACTCCTTGTACCTTTCAGATTTTACAAAATACTACTATGTCCTTCCACATTTTACACATAAGCCTTCCTACATATTTTCTTACTTTTGTACTTGTTACTATTATGAAATTTTAGTACATTTCTAACATTATTACTTATCACTTTGACACTCATTACAGCTCCTTCACAGAAGTGTTTTAAACTGCCACATTTCTCACAGTTTTAACATTACATACACATATTATACTTTGCTTCAGCCGTTTCAGTTTGAACAGATGATCCACAGTCATGTTCAAAAACACGCGCACACACACACACACACACACACACACACACACACATACAGCTGCTGGTACGTACACATCCACCCGCACGCACACACACACACACACACACACACAGACAGAAATATGTGACATAGATACAGCCATAGGATAAGAAAGAGGGAAAGAGGAGAGTGATAGACCAGTCACAGACAGCCAACAGAAAGGGTGAGCTGTACCCACACTAAACTGCACCAGTGCCACAGTTTGCACTCTCCGCAATCACACGCATTTTCTCCAGAAAATGCACCTTTCTAGTTATTGTGTGATTGCTGACTCAGCAATCACAGGTATAATATTCCCACTATTTATTATTATTATTATTATTATTATTATTATTATTATTAATCCGTACACTTTTTTGGCACCTATCTCCTCCTTCATACTTTTAGCTAGAAACTCCGTTCAAACTTTAAAATGTTCAGCTTGTTTAGGACATAGGCGCGTGTATTCAACTTTTTGATATCTATTCTACTTTTTAAACTATTCTACTTTTTTCGACTTTTTTTTACAATGGGAGTCTATGGGCGGAATGTTCAAACCATGCCCTCTTTGAACTCTAACTACTCTTTCATACTTTAAGCTAGACACTCCATTCAAACTTTAAACGGGTCACCACTTTTAGTACTTTATTACTCTTATTCAGCTTTTTCATACCTTTTGTACTTTTTGAGTAATCACAGTTTAAGTTTTATACTTTTTTAAACCTTTATAATGGCAGCCTATGGAGCTACGCTAGAGTGCGTGATGTCACAATTCACTCTAGCAGACTTTACAGGCTGTACTTTTTACTAAATTCACACATTTTTAAACTGTGACAGTTCACACAACTTTAATACTACATACACATATTATACACCAAACCCTTCAGCTGCTTCTGCTCTCACTCACAATGTCAATATATAAGCGATGCGATGTATAGTTTTTGAGATATTAACGTTTGTTTGACACTAGTGTTCCACTCTTTTTCACAGTAGTTTCTGCTGCTCTGCTGCTCTCTTACACATGCAGCTGTTCTGCTTATTTCACTCTTCTCCATTTCAACATATCTTTAACATATTTTCATACCTTTTTTACTTGTTAGTATTAATACATTTTAGTACATTTTTAACATTATTACTTGTCACTGCCTTCCTACTCTTCATACTACTAGTACCCTCCAGCTTTTCACATCAGCCTTCCTAACAGATAGTTTGTTCGCCTTCATAGTCTTCCTACCAACTACATATTTTTATACCTTTTTGCTTCTTAGTATTGTTACATTTTAGTACATTTTAGTACATTTCCACTCTTTCACAGTAGTTTCTGCTGCTCTGCTGCTCTCTTACACATGCAGCTCTTGTGCTTATTTCACTCTTCTCCATTTCAACATGTCTTTTACATATTTTCATACCTTTTTTACTTCTTAGTATTATTACATTTTAGTACATTTCTAAAATTATTACTTGTCACTGCCTTCCTACTCTTCATACTACTAGTACCTTCCAGCTTTTCACATAAGCCTTCCTACTCTTCCTACCAGCTGCACATTTTTATACCTTTTTACTTCTTAGTATTGTTACATTTTAGTATATTTTAGTACATTTCCACTCTATTTCACAGTAGTTTCTGCTGCTCTCTTACACATGCAGCTCTTCTGCTTATTTCACTCTTCTCCATTTCAACATGTCTTTTACATACTTTCATACATTTTTTACTTCTTAGTATTATTACATTTTACTACATTTCTAACATTATTACTTGTCACTGCCTTCCTACTCTTCATACTACCAGTACCTTCCAGCTTTTCACATAAGCCTTCCTACTAACAGAAAGTTTTTTTAGCCTTCGTAGTCTTCCTACCAACTACATATTTTTATACCTTTTTACTTCTTAGTACTGTTACATTTTAGTACATTTTAGAACATTCCCACTCTATTTCACAGTATTTTCTGCTGCACTCCTCCTCTCTTACACATGCAGCACTTGTGCTTATTTTACTCTTCTTCATTTCAACATGT
The DNA here is from genome assembly GCF_048128805.1 of Centroberyx gerrardi. NCBI lineage: Eukaryota > Metazoa > Chordata > Actinopteri > Beryciformes > Berycidae > Centroberyx > Centroberyx gerrardi. The sequence goes on along the minus strand of NC_136019.1, from coordinate 23,399,706 downwards.
CTTTTACATATTTTCATACCTTTTTTACTTGTTAGTATTATTACATTTTAGTACATTTCTAACATTATTACTTGTCACTGCCTTCCTACTCTTCATACTACTAGTACCTTCCAGCTTTTCACATAAGCCTTCCTACTAACAGATAGTTTGTTAGCCTTCGTAGTCTTCCTACCAACTACATATTTTTATACCTTTTTACTTCTTAGTACTGTTACATTTTAGTACATTTCTAACATTATTACTTGTCACTTTCGTATTTTCTGTTTTTTTCAACTGAATATATATCTACTCTTCATACCTGCTATTCATACTCCTTGTACCTTCCAGATTTTACAAAATAGTCTTCCTACTATCTCCTTCCACCTTTTACACATAAGCCTCCCTACATATTTTCTTACTTTTGTACTTGTTACTATTATGAAATTTTAGTACATTTCTAACATTATTACTTATCACTTTGACACTCATTACAGCTCCTTCACAGAAGTGTTTTAAACTGCCACATTTCTCACAGTTTTAACATTACATACACATATTATACTTTGGTTCAGCCGTTTCAATTTGAACAGACGATCCACGGTCAGTCATGTTAAGAAACACGCACACGCCCACGCCCACACGTGCCTACACACACCACATATGCTAGGTATTCGTTACTATGGGCTGTCACGAGCAACAGTTTGCACGCTCAGCAATCACACGCATTTTCTCCAGAAAATGCACCTTTCTAGTATTGCAGATAATATTCCCCACCGTACATTTCTTCGGCACCTAACTCCTTCCACATACTTTCACTTAGAGACTCCGTTCAAACTTTCCACTGTTCGGCTTCTTTAGGAGATGCGTGCTTGTATTTTTCTAAGCAATCTGATTTCTACTTTTTAAAATATTCTACTTTTTTCTATTTTTCTGTTTTACAATGTAAGTCTATGGGAGGACTGTTCGAACGCTAGAGTGCGTGATGTCATCACTCACTCTAGCAGACTCTACAGACTGTAGAGGCTGTGATTTTCACTAAATATTCAATTTTCTTAAACGGTCATGACTTCCACAACTTTCACACTACATCCACATATTAGATATCAAACTGTTCTGCTACTTCTTCTGCCACTCACAATGTCAATATCTAACTCATAGCTTTTATACTTTTTGAGTTAAGGACGTTTGTTCAACACTAGTGCAAAACTGTGTTTTACAGTACTTTTCTCTCCTTTGAACAGCCTTGTCTTGTACACTTTTCAAAACTGTCACTATTCCCACAATTTTCACACTACAGACATACATTTTACATCAAAGTCTTTGGCTATTTCTTCTGTCACTCACAATGTAAATATCTAAGTGATAGCACTTGTAGTTTTTGAGTTAGGGACGTTTGTTCAACACTACTGCTTTACAGTCTTTTGACTACTTTAAACAGCTTTTTCTTTTTACACTTGCAGTATTTAAACTGTAGTACCTCCCACAATTTTCACACTACGTACTTATATTATATATCAAACTCTTCACATACTTCTTCCGTGTATCACAATGTAAATATCTAAGTGATGGGATTTGTAGTTTTTGAGATATGGATGTTTGTTCGACACCAGTGCTATATTGTGTGTGCCTTTTTTGAACAGATTTTGTCTTTTAACCTTCAATCACTTCCACAACTTTAACATTACATACATATGTTATATATTAAACTCTTCAGCTACTTCTGCTCTCACTCACAATGTAAATATATAAACAATATGATGTATAGTTTTTGAGTTATTAACGTTTGTTCGACACTAGGGCTCCACTCTGTCACACTACTTTCTGTTCCACTGCTGCTCTCTTACACATGCAGCTCTTCTCCACTTGTCCTTTTTTCACTCTTCTCCATTTTAACATGTCTTTTACATATTTTCATACCTTTTTACTTGTTAGTATTATTACATTTTAGTACATTTCTAACATTACTACTTGTCACTGCCTTCTTACTCTTCCTACTTTTCATACTACTAGTACCTTCCAGCATTTCTCTCACTCACGTTGTTGGACACACAAACTGCCACATTTCCCACAGTTTTAACATTACATACACATATACTTTGGTTCAGCCGTTTTAATTTGAACAGACAATACACGGTCAGTCATGTTAAGAAACACGCACACGGACACGCCCACACACACACGTGCCTACACACACCACATATGCTAGGTATTCGTTACTATGGGCTGTCGCGAGCAACAGTTTGCACGCTCAGCAATCACACGCATTTTCTCCAGAAAATGCACCGTTCTAGTATTGCAGATAATATTCCCCACCGTACATTTCTTCGGCACCTAACTCCTTCCACATACTTTCACCTAGAGACTCCGTTCAAACTTTCCACTGTTCGGCTTCTTTAGGAGATGCGTGCTTGTATTTTTCTAAGCAATCTGATTTCTACTTTTTAAAATATTCTACTTTTTTCTATTTTTCTGTTTTACAATGTAAGTCTATGGGAGGACTGTTCGAACGCTAGAGTGCGTGATGTCATCACTCACTCTAGCAGACTCTACAGACTGTAGAGGCTGTGATTTTTACTAAATATTCAATTTTCTTAAACTGTCATCACTCCCACAACATTCACACTACATCCACATATTAGATATCAAACTGTTCTGCTACTTCTTCTGCCACTCACAATGTCAATATCTAAGCCATAATGTTTATACTTTTTGAGTTAGGGCTGTTTGTTCAACACTAGTGCAAAACTGTGTTTTACAGTACTTTTCTCTCCTTTGAACAGCCTTGTTTGTACACTTTTCTAAACTGTCACTATTCCCACAATTTTCACACTACAGACATACATTTTACATCAAAGTCTTTGGCTATTTCTTCTGTCACTCACAATGTAAATATTTAAGTGATAGCACTTGTAGTTTTTGAGTTAGGGACGTTTGTTCAACACTACTGCTTTACAGTTTTTTGACTACTTTAAACAGCTTTTTCTTTTTATACTTGCAGTATTCAAACTGTAGTACTTCCCACAATTTTCACACTACATAATTATATTACATATCAAACTCTTCACATACTTCTTCTGTGTATCACAATGTAAATATCTAAGTGATGGGATTTGTAGTTTTTGAGATATGGATGTTTGTTCGACACCAGTGCTATATTGTGTGTGCCTTTTTTGAACAGATTTTGTCTTTTAACCTTCAATCACTTCCACAACTTTAACATTACATATATATGTTATATATTAAACTCTTCAGCTACTTCTGCTCTCACTCACAATGTAAATATATAAGCAATATGATGTATAGTTTTTGAGTTATTAACGTTTGTTCGACACTAGGGCTCCACTCTGTCACACTACTTTCTGTTCCACTGCTGCTCTCTTACACATGCAGCTCTTCTCCACTTGTCCTTTTTTCACTCTTCTCCATTTTAACATGTCTTTTAGATATTTTCATACCTTTTTACTTGTTAGTATTATTACATTTTAGTACATTTCTAACATTACTACTTGTCACTGCCTTCTTACTCTTCCTACTTTTCATACTTACCTTCCAGCATTTCTCTCACTCACGTTGTTGGACACACACACTTCTCATTTTTTCACTCTTCTCCATTTTAACGTGTCTTTTACACATTTGCTCACCCTTTTCTTCTCACTATTTTTACATTTTAGTACATTTCTAACATCATTACTTATCACTTGGACACTCATTACAGCTCCTTCAAAGAAGTGTTTTAAACTGCCACATTTCCCACAGTTTTAACATTACATACACATATACTTTGGTTCAGCCGTTTCAATTTAAACAGACGATCCACGGTCAGTCATGTTAAGAAACACGCACACGGACACACCCACGCCCACACGTGCCTACACACACCACATATGCCACAGTTTGCACGCTCAGCAATCACACGCATTTTCTCCAGAAAATGCACCTTTCTAGTATTGCAGATAATATTCCCCACTGTACATTTCTTCGGCACCTAACTCCTACCACATACTTTCACCTAGAGACTCCGTTCAAACTTTAAAATGTTCAGCTTGCTTAGGACATGCGTGCTTGTATTCAACTTTTTGATATCTTTTATACTTTTTAAAATATTCTACTTTTTTCTATTTTTCTATTTTACAATGTAAGTCTATGGGAGGACTGTTCAAACCATGCCCCGTTTGAACTCTAACTACTCTTTCATACTTTCAGCTACAAACTCCATTCAAACTTTAAACAGGTCACCACTTTTAGTACTTTATCACTTTAATTCAGCTTTTTGATACCCTTTGTACTTTTTGAGTAATCACAGTTTAAGTTTTAGACTTTTTTCAATCTTTATAATGGCAGCCTATGGAGCTACGCTAGAGCGCGTGATGTCATCACACACTCTAGCAGACTCTACAGACTGTAGAGGCTGTGATTTTCATTAAATATTCAATTTTCTTAAACGGTCATGACTCCCACAACTTTCACACTACATCCACATATTAGATATCAAACTGTTCAGCTACTTCTTGTGCCACTCACAATGTCAATATCTAAGCCATAACGTTTATACTTTTTGAGTTAGGGCTGTTTGTTCAACACTAGTGCTTTACAGTAATTTTGCCTATTTTAAACAGCTTTTTCTTTTTACACATGCAGTATTTAAACTGTAGTAGTTCCCACAATACACACTACATACATATATTATATATCAAAATGTTCACATACTTCTTCTGTCTCTCACAATGTAAATACCTAAGTTGTGGGATTTGTAGTTTTTTAGCTATGATGGTTTGTTCAACACTAGTGCTATACTGTTTTTGGCTGTTATGAACAGCTTTTTTCTGTTTACACATATTTGAACTGTCACAATTTCCAAAATGTTAACACTACATGCATATTTTACACATTAAAATGTTCAGCCAGTCCTGCTCTCTCTCACAGTGTAAACATCTAAGTGATGGGATTTGTAGTTTTTGAATTATGAACGTTTGAGCTCCACTTGGGCCACTGCTGGTCTCCTAATGCAGCGCTCTGCACTTGTCCATTTTCATACACACGTGGGGGGCCACACACACACTCTCTCTGTCTGTCTGTTTGTCTGTCTCACCCTACTCTCTAGCTTTTTAATAGACTATCTTTCAGTTTTTGAGATATGAATGTTTGTTCAACACCAGTGCTATACCAGGTGTGCTTATTTTGAACAGATTGTTTCTTTGAAACTTCAACCACTTCCACAACTTTAACACTACATACCATGACAGCCATAGGATAAGAAAAAGGGAAAGAGGAGAGTGATAGACCAGTCACAGACAGCCAACAGAAAGGGTGAGCTGTACCCACACTAAACTGCACCAGTGCCACAGTTTGCCCGCTCAGCAATCACACGCATTTTCTCCAGAAAATGCACCTTTCTAGTATTGCAGATAATATTCCCCACCGTACATTTCTTCGGCACCTAACTCCTTCCACATACTTCCACCTAGAGACTCCGTTCAAACTTTCCACTGTTCGGCTTCTTTAGGAGATGCGTGCTTGTATTTTTATAAGCAATCTGATTTCTACTTTTTAAAATATTCTACTTTTTTCAATTTTTCTGTTTTACAATGTAAGTCTATGGGAGGACTGTTCAAACGCTAGAGTGCGTGATGTCATCACGCACTCTAGCAGACTCTACAGACTGTAGAGGCTGTGATTGTCACTAAATATTCAATTTTCTTAAACGGTCATGACTCCCACAACTTTCACACTACATCCACATATTAGATATCAAACTGTTCAGCTACTTCTTCTGCCACTCACAATGTCAATATCTAACCCATAGCTTTTATACTTGTTGAGTTAGGGACGTTTGTTCAACACTAGTGCAAAACTGTGTTTTACAGCACTTTTCTCTCCTTTGAACAGCCTTGTCTTGTACACTTTTCAAAACTGTCACTATTCCCACAATTTTCACACTACAGACATATATTTTACATCAAATTCTTTGGCTATTTCTTCTGTCACTCACAATGTAAATATCTAAGTGATAGCACTTGTAGTTTTTCAGTTAGGGACGTTTGTTCAACACTACTGCTTTACAGTCTTTTGACTACTTTAAACAGCTTTGTCTTTTTACACTTGCAGTATTTAAACTGTAGTACCTCCCACAATTTTCACACTACGTACTTATATTATATATCAAACTCTTCACATACTTCTTCCATGTATCACAATGTAAATATCTAAGTGATGGGATTTGTAGTTTTTGAGATATGGACGTTTGTTCGATACCAGTGCTATATTGTGTGTGCCTTTTTTGAACAGATTTTGTCTTTTAACCTTCAATCACTTCCACAACTTTAACATTACATACATATGTTATATATTAAACTCTTCAGCTACTTCTGCTCTCACTCACAATGTAAATATATAAGCAATATGATGTATAGTTTTTGAGTTATTAACGTTTGTTCAACACTAGGGCTCCACTCTGTCACACTACTTTCTGTTCCACTGCTGCTGTCTTACACATGCAGCTCTTCTCCACTTGTCCTTTTTTCACTCTTCTCCATTTTAACATGTCTTTTACATATTTTCATACTTGCCACTTTCTTACTTTCTGTTTTTTTCTACTGAATATATACCTACTCTTCATACCTGCTATTCATACTCCTTATACCTTTCAGATTTTACAAAATAGTCTTCCTACTATCTCCTTCCACCTTTTACACATAAGCCTTCCTACATATTTTCTTACTTTTGTACTTGTTACTATTATGAAATTTTAGTACATTTCTAACATTAGTACTTATCACTTTAACACTCATTACAGCTCCTTCACAGAAGTGTTTTAAACTGCCACATTTCTCACAGTTTTAACATTACATACACATATTATACTTTGGTTCAGCCGTTTCAGTTTGAACAGACGATCCACAGTCATGTTCAAAAACACGCGCACACACACACACACACACACACACACACACACACAGACAGAAATATGTGACATAGATACAGCCATAGGATAAGAAAGAGGGAAAGAGGAGAGTGATAGACCAGTCACAGACAGCCAACAGAAAGGGTGAGCTGTACCCACACTAAACTGCACCAGTGCCACAGTTTGCACGCTCAGCAATCACACGCATTTTCTCCAGAAAATGCACCTTTCTAGTTATTATTATTATTATTATTAATCCGTACACTTTTTTGGCACCTATCTACTCCTTCATACTTTTAGCTAGAAACTCCGTTCAAACTTTAAAATGTTCAGCTTGTTTAGGACATAGGCGCGTGTATTCAACTTTTTGATATCTATTCTACTTTTTAAACTATTCTACTTTTTTCTACTTTTTTTTACAATGGAAGTCTATGGGCGGAATGTTAAAACCATGCCCTCTTTGAACTCTAACTACTCTTTCATACTTTAAGCTATTAACTCCATTCAAACTTTAAACGGGTCACCACTTTTAGTACTTTATCACTTTAATTCAGCTTTTTCATACCTTTTGTACTTTTTGAGTAATCGCAGTTTACGTTTTATACTTTTTTCAACCTTTATAATGGGACCCTATGGAGCTACGCTAGAGTGCGTGATGTCACAATTCACTCTAGCAGACTTTACAGGCTGCACTTTTTACTAAATTCACACATTTTAAAACTGACAGTTCACACAACTTTAATACTACATACACATATTATACATCAAACCCTTCAGCTGCTTCTGCTCTCACTCACAATGTCAATATATAAGCGATGCGATGTATACTTTTTGAGATATTAACGTTTGTTTGACACTAGTGTTCCAGTCTCTTTCACAGTAGTTTCTGCTGCTCTGCTGCTCTCTTACACATGCAGCTGTTCTGCTTATTTCACTCTTCTCCATTTCAACATATCTTTAACATATTTTCATACCTTTTTTACTTGTTAGTATTAATACATTTTAGTACATTTTTAACATTATTACTTGTCACTGCCTTCCTACTCTTCATACTACTAGTACCCTCCAGCTTTTCACATCAGCCTTCCTAACAGATAGTTTGTTCGCCTTCATAGTCTTCCTACCAACTACATGTTTTTATACCTTTTTGCTTCTTAGTATTGTTACATTTTAGTACATTTTAGTACATTTCCACTCTTTCACAGTAGTTTCTGCTGCTCTGCTGCTCTCTTACACATGCAGCTCTTCTGCTTATTTCACTCATCTCCTTTTCAACATGTCTTTTACATATTTTCATACCTTTTTGACTTCTTAGTATTATTACATTTTAGTACATTTCTAAAATTATTACTTGTCACTGCCTTCCTACTCTTCATACTACTAGTACCTTCCAGCTTTTCACATAAGCCTTCCTACTCTTCCTACCAGCTGCACATTTTTATACCTTTTTACTTCTTAGTATTGTTACATTTTAGTATATTTTAGTACATTTCCACTCTATTTCACAGTAGTTTCTGCTGCTCTCTTACACATGCAGCTCTTCTGCTTATTTCACTCTTCTCCATTTCAACATGTCTTTTACATACTTTCATACCTTTTTTACTTGTTAGTATTATTACATTTTAGTACATTTCTAACATTATTACTTGTCACTGCTTTCCTACTCTTCATACTACCAGTACCTTCCAGCTTTTCACATAAGCCTTCCTACTCTTCCTACCAACTGCACATTTTTATACCTTTTTTACTTATTAGTATTATTACATTTTAGTACATTTCTAACATTATTACTTGTCACTGCCTTCTTACTCTTCCTACTTTTCATACTACTAGTACCTTCCAACATTTCTCTCACTCACGTTGTTGGACACACACTTCTCATTTTTTCAATCTTCTCCATTTTAATGTGTCTTTTACACATTTGCTCACCCTTTTCTTCTCACTATTTTTACATTTTAGTACATTTCTAACATCATTACTTATCACTTGGACACTCATTACAGCTCCTTCAAAGAAGTGTTTTAAACTGCCACATTTCCCACAGTTTTAACATTACATACACATATACTTTGGTTCAGCCGTTTCAATTTAAACAGACGATCCACGGTCAGTCATGTTAAGAAACACGCACACGGACACGCCCACACACACACGTGCCTACACACACCACATATGCTAGGTATTCGTTACTATGGGCTGTCGCGAGCAACAGTTTGCACGCTCAGCAATCACACGCATTTTCTCCAGAAAATGCACCGTTCTAGTATTGCAGATAATATTCCCCACCGTACATTTCTTCGGCACCTAACTCCTTCCACATACTTTCACCTAGAGACTCCGTTCAAACTTTCCACTGTTCGGCTTCTTTAGGAGATGCGTGCTTGTATTTTTCTAAGCAATCTGATTTCTACTTTTTAAAATATTCTACTTTTTTCTATTTTTCTATTTTACAATGTAAGTCTATGGGAGGACTGTTCAAATGCTAGAGTGCGTGATGTCATCACGCACTCTAGCAGACTCTACAGACTGTAGAGGCTGTGATTGTCACTAAATATTCAATTTTCTTAAACGGTCATGACTCCCACAACTTTCACACTACATCCACATATTAGATATCAAACTGTTCAGCTACTTCTTCTGCCACTCACAATGTCAATATCTAACCCATAGCTTTTATACTTGTTGAGTTAGGGACGTTTGTTCAACACTAGTGCAAAACTGTGTTTTACAGCACTTTTCTCTCCTTTGAACAGCCTTGTCTTGTACACTTTTCAAAACTGTCACTATTCCCACAATTTTCACACTACAGACATATATTTTACATCAAATTCTTTGGCTATTTCTTCTGTCACTCACAATGTAAATATCTAAGTGATAGCACTTGTAGTTTTTCAGTTAGGGACGTTTGTTCAACACTACTGCTTTACAGTCTTTTGACTACTTTAAACAGCTTTGTCTTTTTACACTTGCAGTATTTAAACTGTAGTACCTCCCACAATTTTCACACTACGTACTTATATTATATATCAAACTCTTCACATACTTCTTCCATGTATCACAATGTAAATATCTAAGTGATGGGATTTGTAGTTTTTGAGATATGGACGTTTGTTCGATACCAGTGCTATATTGTGTGTGCCTTTTTTGAACAGATTTTGTCTTTTAACCTTCAATCACTTCCACAACTTTAACATTACATACATATGTTATATATTAAACTCTTCAGCTACTTCTGCTCTCACTCACAATGTAAATATATAAGCAATATGATGTATAGTTTTTGAGTTATTAACGTTTGTTCAACACTAGGGCTCCACTCTGTCACACTACTTTCTGTTCCACTGCTGCTGTCTTACACATGCAGCTCTTCTCCACTTGTCCTTTTTTCACTCTTCTCCATTTTAACATGTCTTTTACATATTTTCATACTTGCCACTTTCTTACTTTCTGTTTTTTTCTACTGAATATATACCTACTCTTCATACCTGCTATTCATACTCCTTATACCTTTCAGATTTTACAAAATAGTCTTCCTACTATCTCCTTCCACCTTTTACACATAAGCCTTCCTACATATTTTCTTACTTTTGTACTTGTTACTATTATGAAATTTTAGTACATTTCTAACATTAGTACTTATCACTTTAACACTCATTACAGCTCCTTCACAGAAGTGTTTTAAACTGCCACATTTCTCACAGTTTTAACATTACATACACATATTATACTTTGGTTCAGCCGTTTCAGTTTGAACAGACGATCCACAGTCATGTTCAAAAACACGCGCACACACACACACACACACACACACACACACACACAGACAGAAATATGTGACATAGATACAGCCATAGGATAAGAAAGAGGGAAAGAGGAGAGTGATAGACCAGTCACAGACAGCCAACAGAAAGGGTGAGCTGTACCCACACTAAACTGCACCAGTGCCACAGTTTGCACGCTCAGCAATCACACGCATTTTCTCCAGAAAATGCACCTTTCTAGTTATTATTCAACAACTTCTTTTTATTCTTCCAGACACTTTTTTAAACTTTAATGCGGCTTGAACCGTTTGAGCTATCGATGCGGTTCCAACTCTCAAACGTTCAGCATGTTCGGGAATAGCGTGCTTCTATTTTTATAAGCATTCCGATGTTTACTTTTTCCGCTATTTACATTTAAACGGGAATTTTTTTCCCAATAGAAATGAATTGCGGAATGTTCAGCTCACTAGAGTGCATGATGTCATCCCCACTCTAGCCGCTCTTCAGACTTCAGATGTTGTGATTTTGTACTAAATATTCAAATTTCTTAAACTGTTGTTATTCCCACAACTTTCACACTATATACACGTTACACATCAAACTGTTCAGCTACTCCTTCTGCCACTCACAATGTAAATATCAAAGTCATAGTTCAGCTTTTTCAGCTATGATTGTTTGTTCAACACTAGTGCAAAACTGTGTTTTACAGCCCCTTTCTATCTTTTAAACAGCTTTGTCATTTCCACATTCTCAAATTGTCACTATTCCCACAATTTTCATACTACATGCATATATTTTACAGCAAACTGTTCAGCTACTCCTTCTGCCACTCACAATGTAAATATCTAAGTAATAGCATTTGTAGTTTTTGAGCTGTGATGGTTTGTTCAACACTAGTGCTTTACAGTAATTTTGCCTACTTTAAACAGCTTTTTCTTTCTGCATATGCAGTATGCAGAAAGTTTTTTAGTAGTTTTTTAGTTAGGTACGTTTGTTCAACATTAGTGCTCCAATTCAACTTTTTCCACTTCATTTTACTACAGTTCAACTTCTTCAACTTTCTTTCAACTGTAATAATTCCCACAAATTTGAACAGTTCATTCACATATTACACATCAAACTGTTCAGCTGTTCCTGCTTTAACTTATGTGTAAATATCTAAGTGATAGCATTTGTAGTTTTTGAGTTAGGGACGTTTGTTCAACACTAGTGCTTTACAGTCATTTTGCCTACTTTAAATAGCTTTTTCTTCTTGCATATTCAGTATTTGAACTGTAGTAGTTTCCACTATTTTCACACTACATACATATATTATATATATAACTGTTCAGCTACTTCTTCTGTCACTGACAATGTAAATATCTAAGTGGTAGCATTTGTAGCTTTTGAGCTATGATGGTTTGTTCAACATTAGTTATTATTAGCTGTACTGTTTTTGGCTCTTATGAACAGATTTTTCCTGTTTACACATATTTGAACTGTCACAGTTTCCAGAATTTTAGCACTATGTGCATATATTACACATTAAAATGTTCAGCCAGTTCTGCTCTTTCTCACAATCTAAATGGTGGGATTTGTAGTTTTTGAATTATGAACGTTTGAGCTTTCCTAATGCTGCTGGCACTTCTCCACTTTCATACACACGTGTCTCTCTCTCTCTCTGTTAATACTGCTACTACTGCTACTTCTACTTCTAATACTACTACTACTGCTTCTAATACTGCTACTATTACTACTGCTACTACTTCTAATACTACTACTACTAATACTGCTACTATTACTACTGCTACTACTTCTAATACTACTACTAGCCTACTTCTAATACTGCTAATATTACTACTGCTACTACTTCTAATACTACTACTACTAATACTGCTACTATTACTACTGCTACTACTTCTAATACTACTACTAGCCTACTTCTAATACTGCTACTACTTCTAATGCTGCTACTATTACTACTGCTACTACTTCTAATACTACTACTATTACTACTGCTACTACTTCTAATACTACTACTACTAATACTGCTACTATTACTACTGCTACTACTTCTAATACTACTACTAGCCTACTTCTAATACTGCTAATATTACTACTGCTACTACTTCTAATACTACTACTACTAATACTGCTACTATTACTACTGCTACTACTTCTAATACTACTACTAGCCTACTTCTAATACTGCTACTACTTCTAATGCTGCTACTATTACTACTGCTACTACTTCTAATACTACTACTATTACTACTGCTACTACTTCTAATACTACTACTACTTCTAATACTGCTACTATTACAACTGCTACTACTTCTAATACTAGGTTACTACTAGGTTACTACTAGCCTACTTCTAATACTGCTACTACTTCGAATGCTGCTACTATTACTACTGCTACTACTTCTAATACTACTACTACTTCTAATACTGCTACTATTACAACTGCTACTACTTCTAACACTACTACTACTTCTAATACTGTTACTACTACTGCTACTAGCACTACTACTACTGTTACTACTACTACTATTTCTAATGCTGCTACTACTACTGCCACTACTACTGCTACTGCAGCTACTACTACTGCTACTACTACTACTTCTAATACTGCTACTACTTCTACTGCTACTACTTCTACTACTACTGCTACTACCTCTACTACTACTACTACTGCTACTGCTATCACTACTACTGCTAATAGTACTACTACTGCTACTTCTACTACTACTACTAGTTCTAATACTGCTACTTCTAACACTGCTACTACTACAACTGTTACTTCAGCAAAGTACTGCTTCAAACACCAGATCGAAATACTCAAAATGTACAGACATTTAAACTCTTTGTAATGAAATTCAACTGTCTTCAGCCTTCTCTTGCTGAAGCAAGCACACACATTTTCTTCAGAAAATTTAACCTTTTCTAGTTTAGTTTAACTAGCCAAAAATACACTGATTACGCAGTAACTAATTCATACGAAACTAATTTGTTAACGCTATGTTAGCGTTACATCTTCTAGTTAGTGTTAATCCTTGTAGGATTGCCCGCGCACGCAAACGTAACGTTAGCCACGGATAACTAGTCAAGCTAACATTAGCTAGTTTAGCCAACTCCCCACACATGCAGTCTTTGCTATTTTACTGGAATTTATGGACGTTACAAAGAATACAACACAATCACCCCTCCACATTAACAACATTAACGTTACCTCTTGCCGACATTGTCTAGTTTGACGTTAGCTAGTTAGCGTTAATTAGCTTAATGTTGCTCGCACATTTAAGCTAGCCATCAACTCGGTCATGTTAGCCCTTTGGAATTCGGTATTTTAAGATTCAAAACCAGCTGGAGTGTATGGTGAACAACAATATAAAGTTATTCTAAAATGCTGCTTCTGTTGAAATGCCAAATAATTGGTTTAATAGGTGATTAGGAGAAACTTACCCCAGTCTTTCGATGAGAAGAAAATGGCGCTGTGAAAATTCTTGTCGGTTTGAAACGAGAAGGAGGTGGGCGGGGCTTTCCAGAGTACTTCTTACACCATGTATTTTAACTACGAAAATTTTCACCAACACTGTGGGGCATCTTAGTCAAGCTGTTGTTGTAATAACTCTGAAAGAGTCCATGTACTTTGACACTGCATATTTTACACTGGGGAATTTACTGTGTAACACCTGCCTGTAGTAAACTCAGCCAATCAGAAGTCATGTAAAACTACACTGTAGTCATGGCCGGATTAACCATATGGGCAACTGGGCGAGTGCCCAGTTGCCTTGTCCCACAATGTCCCACAATGTGTCTCAGTGACTGCCCATGGTGCCTGCGGCTGCGGCAGGTGGGGGTAGGTGGGAGTCAGCTCAGCCAATCAGCAGCCATGTAACACTCAAATGTAGTCAGCTCAGCCAATCAGAAGACATGCAACACTAGACTGTAGTCAGCTCAGCCAGTCAGCAGCCATGTAACACTAGACTGTAGCCAGCTCAGCCAATCAGAAGTCATGTACCACTAGCCTGTAATCAGCTCAGCCAATCAGCAGCCATGTAACACTAGACTGTAGTAAGCTCAGTCAATCAGCAGCCATGTAACAATCAAATGTAGTCAGCCCAGCCTATCAGAAGTCATGTAACACCAGCCTGTAGTCAGCTCAGCCAATCAGCAGTCATGAAAAACTACACTGTAGTCAGCTCAGCCAATCAGCAGCCATATAACACTCAAATGTAGTCAGCTCAGCCAATGAGCAGCCATGTAACACTAACCTGCAGTCAGCACAGCCAGTCAGAAGTCAGGTAACACTAACCTGTTGTCAGCTCAGCCAATCAGCAGCTGTGTAACACTAGCCTGTAGTCAGCTCTGCCAATCAGAAGTCATGTAACACTCAAATTTAGTGAGCTCAGCCAATCAGCAGTCATGTAACACCATACTGTAGTCAGCCCAGCCATTCAGCAGCCATGTAACACTCAAATATAGTCAGCTCAGCCAATCAGAAGTCATGTAACACTAGCCTGTAGTAAGCTCAGCTAATCAGCAATATTGTAACACTAGCCTGTCATCAGCACAGCCAATCAGAAGTAATGTAACACTCGCCTGTCCTCAGCTCAGCCAATCAAAAGTCATATAAGACTAGCCTGTAGTAAGTTCAATCAATCAGATCGCTCCTTTCCTCCTGCTGTGGTCCAATCAGATCCCTCCTTTCCTCTTGCTGTGGTCCAATCAGATCCCTCCTTTTATGCCACGGTCCAATCAGAGCTCTCCTTTCATCTTGCTGTGGTCCAATCAGATCGCTCCTTTCCTCCTGCTGTGGTCCAATCAGATCCCTCCTTTCCTCTTGCTGTGGTCCAATCAGATCCCTCCTTTTATCCCACGGTCCAATCAGAGCTCTCCTTTCATCTTGCTGTGGTCCAATCAGATCGCTCCTTTCCTCCTGCTGTGGTCCAATCAGATCCCTCCTTTCCTCTTGCTGTGGTCCAATCAGATCCCTCCTTTTATGCCACGGTCCAATCAGAGCTCTCCTTTCATCTTGCTGTGGTCCAATCAGATCGCTCCTTTCCTCCTGCTGTGTTCCAATCAGATCCTTCCTTTCCTCTTGCTGTGGTCCAATCAGATCCCTCCTTTTATGCCACGGTCCAATCAGAGCTCTCCTTTCATCTTGCTGTGGTCCAATCAGATCGCTCCTTTCCTCCTGCTGTGGTCCAATCAGATCCCTCCTTTCCTCTTGCTGTGGTCCAATCAGATCCCTCCTTTTATGCCACGGTCCAATCAGAGCTCTCCTTTCATTTTGCTGTGGTCCAATCAGATCGCTCATTTCCTCCTGCTGTGGTCCAATCAGATCCCTCCTTTCCTCTTGCTGTGGTCCAATCAGATCCCTCCTTTTATGCCACGGTCCAATCAGAGCTCTCCTTTCATCTTGCTGTGGTCCAATCAGATCGCTCCTTTCCTCCTGCTGTGGTCCAATCAGATCCCTCCTTTCCTCTTGCTGTGGTCCAATCAGATCCCTCCTTTTATGCCACGGTCCAATCAGAGCTCTCCTTTCATCTTGCTGTGGTCCAATCGATCGCTCCTTTCCTCCTGCTGTGGTCCAATCAGATCCCTCCTTTTATGCCACGGTCCAATCAGAGCTCTCCTTTCATCTTGCTGTCGTCCAATCAGATCGCTCATTTTCTCCTGCTGTGGTCCAATCAGAGCTCTCCTTTCATCTTGCTGTGGTCCAATCAGATCGCTCCTTTCCTCCTGCTGTGGTCCAATCAGATCCCTCCTTTCCTCTTGCTGTGGTCCAATCAGATCCCTCCTTTTATGCCACGGTCCAATCAGAGCTCTCCTTTCATCTTGCTGTGGTCCAATCAGATCGCTCCTTTCCTCCTGCTGTGGTCCAATCAGATCCCTCCTTTTATGCCACGGTCCAATCAGAGCTCTCCTTTCATCTTGCTGTCGTCCAATCAGATCGCTCCTTTTCTCCTGCTGTGGTCCAATCAGAGCTCTCCTTTCATCTTGCTGTGGTCCAATCAGATCGCTCCTTTCCTCCTGCTGTGGTCCAATCATATCCCTCCTTTCCTCTTGCTGTGGTCCAATCAGATCCCTCCTTTTATCCCACGGTCCAATCAGAGCTCTCCTTTCATCTTGCTGTGGTCCAATCAGATCGCTCCTTTCCTCCTGCTGTGGTCCAATCAGATCCCTCCTTTCCTCTTGCTGTGGTCCAATCAGATCCCTCCTTTTATGCCACGGTCCAATCAGAGCTCTCCTTTCATTTTGCTGTGGTCCAATCAGATCGCTCCTTTCCTCCTGCTGTGGTCCAATCAGATCCCTCCTTTCCTCTTGCTGTGGTCCAATCAGATCCCTCCTTTTATGCCACGGTCCAATCAGAGCTCTCCTTTCATCTTGCTGTGGTCCAATCAGATCCCTCCTTTCCTCCTGCTGTGTTCCAATCCGATCCCTCCTTTCCTCTTGCTGTGGTCCAATCAGAGCCCTCCTTTTATGCCACGGTCCAATCAGAGCTCTCCTTTCATCTTGCTGTGGTCCAATCAGATCGCTCCTTTCCTCCTGCTGTGGTCCAATCAGATCCCCCCTTTTATGCCACGGTCCAATCAGAGCTCTCCTTTCATCTTGCTGTCGTCCAATTAGATCGCTCCTTTTCTCCTGCTGTGGTCCAATCAGAGCTCTCCTTTCATCTTGCTGCGGTCCAATCAGATCGCTCCTTTCCTCCTGCTGTGGTCCAATCAGATCCCTCCTTTCCTCTTGCTGTGGTCCAATCAGATCCCTCCTTTTATCCCACGGTCCAATCAGAGCTCTCCTTTCATCTTGCTGTGGTCCAATCAGATCCCTCCTTTCCTCTTGCTGTGGTCCAATCAGATCCCTCCTTTTATGCCACGGTCCAATCAGAGCTCTCCTTTCATCTTGCTGTGGTCCAATCAGATCCCTCCTTTCCTCCTGCTGTGTTCCAATCAGATCCCTCCTTTCCTCTTGCTGTGGTCCAATCAGATCCCTCCTTTTATGCCACGGTCCAATCAGAGCTCTCCTTTCATCTTGCTGTGGTCCAATCAGATCACTCCTTTCCTCCTGCTGTGGTCCAATCAGATCCCCTCTTTTATGCCACGGTCCAATCAGAGCTCTCCTTTCATCTTGCTGTCATCCAATCAAATCGCTCCTTTCCTCCTGCTGTGGTCCAATCAGAGCTCTCCTTTCATCTTGCTGTGGTCCAATCAGATCGCTCCTTTCCTCCTGCTGTGGTCCAATCAGATCCCTCCTTTCCTCTTGCTGTGGTCCAATCAGATCCCTCCTTTTATGCCACGGTCCAATCAGAGCTCTCCTTTCATCTTGCTGTGGTCCAATCAGATCGCTCCTTTCCTCCTGCTGTGTTCCAATCAGATCCCTCCTTTCCTCTTGCTGTGGTCCAATCAGATCCCTCCTTTTATGCCACGGTCCAATCAGACCTCTCCTTTCATCTTGCTGTGGTCCAATCAGATCGCTCCTTTCCTCCTGCTGTGGTCCAATCAGATCCCTCCTTTTATGCCACGGTCCAATCAGAGCTCTCCTTTCATCTTGCTGTCGTCCAATCAGATCCCTCCTTTTCTCCTGCTGTGGTCCAATCAGAGCTCTCCTTTCATCTTGCTGTGGTCCAATCAGATCGCTCATTTCCTCCTGCTGTGGTCCAATCAGATCCCTCCTTTCCTCTTGCTGTGGTCCAATCAGATCCCTCCTTTTATCCCACGGTCCAATCAGAGCTCTCCTTTCATCTTGCTGTGGTCCAATCAGATCGCTCCTTTCCTCCTGCTGTGGTCCAATCAGATCCCCCCTTTTATGCCACGGTCCAATCAGAGCTCTCCTTTCATCTTGCTGTCGTCCAATTAGATCGCTCCTTTTCTCCTGCTGTGGTCCAATCAGAGCTCTCCTTTCATCTTGCTGCGGTCCAATCAGATCGCTCCTTTCCTCCTGCTGTGGTCCAATCAGATCCCTCCTTTCCTCTTGCTGTGGTCCAATCAGATCCCTCCTTTTATCCCACGGTCCAATCAGAGCTCTCCTTTCATCTTGCTGTGGTCCAATCAGATCCCTCCTTTCCTCTTGCTGTGGTCCAATCAGATCCCTCCTTTTATGCCACGGTCCAATCAGAGCTCTCCTTTCATCTTGCTGTGGTCCAATCAGATCCCTCCTTTCCTCCTGCTGTGTTCCAATCAGATCCCTCCTTTCCTCTTGCTGTGGTCCAATCAGATCCCTCCTTTTATGCCACGGTCCAATCAGAGCTCTCCTTTCATCTTGCTGTGGTCCAATCAGATCACTCCTTTCCTCCTGCTGTGGTCCAATCAGATCCCCTCTTTTATGCCACGGTCCAATCAGAGCTCTCCTTTCATCTTGCTGTCGTCCAATCAAATCGCTCCTTTCCTCCTGCTGTGGTCCAATCAGAGCTCTCCTTTCATCTTGCTGTGGTCCAATCAGATCGCTCCTTTCCTCCTGCTGTGGTCCAATCAGATCCCTCCTTTCCTCTTGCTGTGGTCCAATCAGATCCCTCCTTTTATGCCACGGTCCAATCAGAGCTCTCCTTTCATCTTGCTGTGGTCCAATCAGATCGCTCCTTTCCTCCTGCTGTGTTCCAATCAGATCCCTCCTTTCCTCTTGCTGTGGTCCAATCAGATCCCTCCTTTTATGCCACGGTCCAATCAGACCTCTCCTTTCATCTTGCTGTGGTCCAATCAGATCGCTCCTTTCCTCCTGCTGTGGTCCAATCAGATCCCTCCTTTTATGCCACGGTCCAATCAGAGCTCTCCTTTCATCTTGCTGTCGTCCAATCAGATCGCTCCTTTTCTCCTGCTGTGGTCCAATCAGAGCTCTCCTTTCATCTTGCTGTGGTCCAATCAGATCGCTCATTTCCTCCTGCTGTGGTCCAATCAGATCCCTCCTTTCCTCTTGCTGTGGTCCAATCAGATCCCTCCTTTTATCCCACGGTCCAATCAGAGCTCTCCTTTCATCTTGCTGTGGTCCAATCAGATCGCTCCTTTCCTCCTGCTGTGGTCCAATCAGATCCCTCCTTTCCTCTTGCTGTGGTCCAATCAGATCCCTCCTTTTATGCCACGGTCCAATCAGAGCTCTCCTTTCATCTTGCTGTGGTCCAATCAGATCGCTCCTTTCCTCCTGCTGTGGTCCAATCAGATCCCTCCTTTCCTCTTGCTGTGGTCCAATCAGATCCCTCCTTTTATGCCACGGTCCAATCAGAGCTCTCCTTTCATCTTGCTGTGGTCCAATCAGATCCCTCCTTTCCTCCTGCTGTGTTCCAATCAGATCCCTCCTTTCCTCTTGCTGTGGTCCAATCAGATCCCTCCTTTTATGCCACGGTCCAATCAGAGCTCTCCTTTCATCTTGCTGTGGTCCAATCAGATCGCTCCTTTCCTCCTGCTGTGGTCCAATCAGATCCCTCCTTTCCTCTTGCTGTGGTCCAATCAGATCCCTCCTTTTATGCCACGGTCCAATCAGAGCTCTCCTTTTATTTTGCTGTGTTCCAATCAGATCGCTCCTTTCCTCTTGCTGTCGTCCAATCAGATCCCTCCTTTCCTCTTGCTGTGGTCCAATCAGATCCCTCCTTTTATGCCACGGTCCAATCAGAGCTCTCCTTTCATCTTGCTGTGGTCCAATCAGATCGCTCATTTTCTCCTGCTGTGTTCCAATCAGATCCCTCCTTTCCTCTTGCTGTGGTCCAATCAGATCCCTCCTTTTATGCCACGGTCCAATCAGAGCTCTCCTTTCATCTTGCTGTGGTCCAATCAGATCCCTCCTTTCCTCCTGCTGTGTTCCAATCCGATCCCTCCTTTCCTCTTGCTGTGGTCCAATCAGAGCCCTCCTTTTATGCCACGGTCCAATCAGAGCTCTCCTTTCATCTTGCTGTGGTCCAATCAGATCGCTCCTTTCCTCCTGCTGTGGTCCAATCAGATCCCCCCTTTTATGCCACGGTCCAATCAGAGCTCTCCTTTCATCTTGCTGTCGTCCAATTAGATCGCTCCTTTTCTCCTGCTGTGGTCCAATCAGAGCTCTCCTTTCATCTTGCTGCGGTCCAATCAGATCGCTCCTTTCCTCCTGCTGTGGTCCAATCAGATCCCTCCTTTCCTCTTGCTGTGGTCCAATCAGATCCCTCCTTTTATCCCACGGTCCAATCAGAGCTCTCCTTTCATCTTGCTGTGGTCCAATCAGATCCCTCCTTTCCTCTTGCTGTGGTCCAATCAGATCCCTCCTTTTATGCCACGGTCCAATCAGAGCTCTCCTTTCATCTTGCTGTGGTCCAATCAGATCGCTCCTTTCCTCCTGCTGTGTTCCAATCAGATCCCTCCTTTCCTCTTGCTGTGGTCCAATCAGATCCCTCCTTTTATGCCACGGTCCAATCAGAGCTCTCCTTTCATCTTGCTGTGGTCCAATCAGATCACTCCTTTCCTCCTGCTGTGGTCCAATCAGATCCCCTCTTTTATGCCACGGTCCAATCAGAGCTCTCCTTTCATCTTGCTGTCGTCCAATCAAATCGCTCCTTTCCTCCTGCTGTGGTCCAATCAGAGCTCTCCTTTCATCTTGCTGTGGTCCAATCAGATCGCTCCTTTCCTCCTGCTGTGGTCCAATCAGATCCCTCCTTTCCTCTTGCTGTGGTCCAATCAGATCCCTCCTTTTATGCCACGGTCCAATCAGAGCTCTCCTTTCATCTTGCTGTGGTCCAATCAGATCGCTCCTTTCCTCCTGCTGTGATCCAATCAGATCCCTCCTTTCCTCTTGCTGTGGTCCAATCAGATCCCTCCTTTTATGCCACGGTCCAATCAGACCTCTCCTTTCATCTTGCTGTGGTCCAATCAGATCGCTCCTTTCCTCCTGCTGTGGTCCAATCAGATCCCTCCTTTTATGCCACGGTCCAATCAGAGCTCTCCTTTCATCTTGCTGTCGTCCAATCAGATCGCTCCTTTTCTCCTGCTGTGGTCCAATCAGAGCTCTCCTTTCATCTTGCTGTGGTCCAATCAGATTGCTCATTTCCTCCTGCTGTGGTCCAATCAGATCCCTCCTTTCCTCTTGCTGTGGTCCAATCAGATCCCTCCTTTTATCCCACGGTCCAATCAGAGCTCTCCTTTCATCTTGCTGTGGTCCAATCAGATCGCTCCTTTCCTCCTGCTGTGGTCCAATCAGATCCCTCCTTTCCTCTTGCTGTGGTCCAATCAGATCCCTCCTTTTATGCCACGGTCCAATCAGAGCTCTCCTTTTATTTTGCTGTGTTCCAATCAGATCGCTCCTTTCCTCTTGCTGTCGTCCAATCAGATCCCTCCTTTCCTCTTGCTGTGGTCCAATCAGATCCCTCCTTTTATGCCACGGTCCAATCAGAGCTCTCCTTTCATCTTGCTGTGGTCCAATCAGATCGCTCATTTTCTCCTGCTGTGTTCCAATCAGATCCCTCCTTTCCTCTTGCTGTGGTCCAATCAGATCCCTCCTTTTATGCCACGGTCCAATCAGAGCTCTCCTTTCATCTTGCTGTCGTCCAATCAGATCGCTCCTTTCCTCCTGCTGTGTTCCAATCAGATCCCTCCTTTCCTCTTGCTGTGGTCCAATCAGATCCCTCCTTTTATGCCACGGTCCAATCAGAGCTCTCCGTTCATCTTGCTGTGGTCCAATCAGATCGCTCCTTTCCTACTGCTGTGGTCCAATCAGAGCTCTCCTTTCATCTTGCTGTGGTCCAATCAGATCGCTCCTTTCCTCCTGCTGTGGTCCAATCAGATCCCTCCTTTCCTCTTGCTGTGGTCCAATCAGATCCCTCCTTTTATGCCACGGTCCAATCAGAGCTCTCCTTTCATCTTGCTGTGGTCCAATCAGATCGCTCCTTTCCTCCTGCTGTGTTCCAATCAGATCCCTCCTTTCCTCTTGCTGTGGTCCAATCAGATCCCTCCTTTTATGCCACGGTCCAATCAGAGCTCTCCTTTCATCTTGCTGTGGTCCAATCAGATCGCTCCTGTCCTCCTGCTGTGGTCCAATCAGATCCCTCCTTTTATGCCACAGTCCAATCAGAGCTCTCCTTTCATCTTGCTGTCGTCCAATCAGATCGCTCCTTTTCTCCTGCTGTGGTCCAATCAGAGCTTTCCTTTCATCTTGCTGTGGTCCAATCAGATCGCTCCTTTCCTCCTGCTGTGGTCCAATCAGATCCCTCCTTTCCTCTTGCTTTGGTCCAATCAGATCCCTCCTTTTATCCCACGGTCCAATCAGAGCTCTCCTTTCATCTTGCTGTGGTCCAATCAGATCGCTCCTTTCCTCCTGCTGTGGTCCAATCAGATCCCTCCTTTCCTCTTGCTGTGGTCCAATCAGATCCCTCCTTTTATGCCACGGTCCAATCAGAGCTCTCCTTTCATCTTGCTGTGGTCCAATCAGATCGCTCCTTTCCTCCTGCTGTGTTCCAATCAGATCCCTCCTTTCCTCTTGCTGTGGTCCAATCAGATCCCTCCTTTTATGCCACGGTCCAATCAGAGCTCTCCTTTCATCTTGCTGTGGTCCAATCAGATAGCTCCTTTCCTCCTGCTGTGGTCCAATCAGATCCCTCCTTTTATGCCACGGTCCAATCAGAGCTCTCCTTTCATCTTGCTGTCGTCCAATCAGATCGCTCCTTTTCTCCTGCTGTGGTCCAATCAGAGCTCTCCTTTCATCTTGCTGTGGTCCAATCAGATCGGTCCTTTCCTCCTGCTGTGGTCCAATCAGATCCCTCCTTTCCTCTTGCTGTGGTCCAATCAGATCCCTCCTTTTATCCCACGGTCCAATCAGAGCTCTCCTTTCATCTTGCTGTGGTCCAATCAGATCGCTCCTTTCCTCCTGCTGTGGTCCAATCAGATCCCTCCTTTCCTCTTGCTGTGGTCCAATCAGATCCCTCCTTTTATGCCACGGTCCAATCAGAGCTCTCCTTTCATCTTGCTGTGGTCCAATCAGATCGCTCCTTTCCTCCTGCTGTGGTCCAATCAGATCCCTCCTTTCCTCTTGCTGTGGTCCAATCAGATCCCTCCTTTTATGCCACGGTCCAATCAGAGCTCTCCTTTTATTTTGCTGTGTTCCAATCAGATCGCTCCTTTCCTCTTGCTGTCGTCCAATCAGATCCCTCCTTTCCTCTTGCTGTGGTCCAATCAGATCCCTCCTTTTATGCCACGGTCCAATCAGAGCTCTCCTTTCATCTTGCTGTGGTCCAATCAGATCGCTCATTTTCTCCTGCTGTGTTCCAATCAGATCCCTCCTTTCCTCTTGCTGTGGTCCAATCAGATCCCTCCTTTTATGCCACGGTCCAATCAGAGCTCTCCTTTCATCTTGCTGTGGTCCAATCAGATCCCTCCTTTCCTCCTGCTGTGTTCCAATCCGATCCCTCCTTTCCTCTTGCTGTGGTCCAATCAGAGCCCTCCTTTTATGCCACGGTCCAATCAGAGCTCTCCTTTCATCTTGCTGTGGTCCAATCAGATCGCTCCTTTCCTCCTGCTGTGGTCCAATCAGATCCCCCCTTTTATGCCACGGTCCAATCAGAGCTCTCCTTTCATCTTGCTGTCGTCCAATTAGATCGCTCCTTTTCTCCTGCTGTGGTCCAATCAGAGCTCTCCTTTCATCTTGCTGCGGTCCAATCAGATCGCTCCTTTCCTCCTGCTGTGGTCCAATCAGATCCCTCCTTTCCTCTTGCTGTGGTCCAATCAGATCCCTCCTTTTATCCCACGGTCCAATCAGAGCTCTCCTTTCATCTTGCTGTGGTCCAATCAGATCCCTCCTTTCCTCTTGCTGTGGTCCAATCAGATCCCTCCTTTTATGCCACGGTCCAATCAGAGCTCTCCTTTCATCTTGCTGTGGTCCAATCAGATCCCTCCTTTCCTCCTGCTGTGTTCCAATCAGATCCCTCCTTTCCTCTTGCTGTGGTCCAATCAGATCCCTCCTTTTATGCCACGGTCCAATCAGAGCTCTCCTTTCATCTTGCTGTGGTCCAATCAGATCACTCCTTTCCTCCTGCTGTGGTCCAATCAGATCCCCTCTTTTATGCCACGGTCCAATCAGAGCTCTCCTTTCATCTTGCTGTCGTCCAATCAAATCGCTCCTTTCCTCCTGCTGTGGTCCAATCAGAGCTCTCCTTTCATCTTGCTGTGGTCCAATCAGATCGCTCCTTTCCTCCTGCTGTGGTCCAATCAGATCCCTCCTTTCCTCTTGCTGTGGTCCAATCAGATCCCTCCTTTTATGCCACGGTCCAATCAGAGCTCTCCTTTCATCTTGCTGTGGTCCAATCAGATCGCTCCTTTCCTCCTGCTGTGATCCAATCAGATCCCTCCTTTCCTCTTGCTGTGGTCCAATCAGATCCCTCCTTTTATGCCACGGTCCAATCAGACCTCTCCTTTCATCTTGCTGTGGTCCAATCAGATCGCTCCTTTCCTCCTGCTGTGGTCCAATCAGATCCCTCCTTTTATGCCACGGTCCAATCAGAGCTCTCCTTTCATCTTGCTGTCGTCCAATCAGATCGCTCCTTTTCTCCTGCTGTGGTCCAATCAGAGCTCTCCTTTCATCTTGCTGTGGTCCAATCAGATTGCTCATTTCCTCCTGCTGTGGTCCAATCAGATCCCTCCTTTCCTCTTGCTGTGGTCCAATCAGATCCCTCCTTTTATCCCACGGTCCAATCAGAGCTCTCCTTTCATCTTGCTGTGGTCCAATCAGATCGCTCCTTTCCTCCTGCTGTGGTCCAATCAGATCCCTCCTTTCCTCTTGCTGTGGTCCAATCAGATCCCTCCTTTTATGCCACGGTCCAATCAGAGCTCTCCTTTCATCTTGCTGTGGTCCAATCAGATCGCTCCTTTCCTCCTGCTGTGGTCCAATCAGATCCCTCCTTTCCTCTTGCTGTGGTCCAATCAGATCCCTCCTTTTATGCCACTGTCCAATCAGAGCTCTCCTTTCATCTTGCTGTGGTCCAATCAGATCCCTCCTTTCCTCCTGCTGTGTTCCAATCAGATCCCTCCTTTCCTCTTGCTGTGGTCCAATCAGATCCCTCCTTTTATGCCACGGTCCAATCAGAGCTCTCCTTTCATCTTGCTGTGGTCCAATCAGATCGCTCCTTTCCTCCTGCTGTGGTCCAATCAGATCCCTCCTTTCCTCTTGCTGTGGTCCAATCAGATCCCTCCTTTTATGCCACGGTCCAATCAGAGCTCTCCTTTTATTTTGCTGTGTTCCAATCAGATCGCTCCTTTCCTCTTGCTGTCGTCCAATCAGATCCCTCCTTTCCTCTTGCTGTGGTCCAATCAGATCCCTCCTTTTATGCCACGGTCCAATCAGAGCTCTCCTTTCATCTTGCTGTGGTCCAATCAGATCGCTCATTTTCTCCTGCTGTGTTCCAATCAGATCCCTCCTTTCCTCTTGCTGTGGTCCAATCAGATCCCTCCTTTTATGCCACGGTCCAATCAGAGCTCTCCTTTCATCTTGCTGTCGTCCAATCAGATCGCTCCTTTCCTCCTGCTGTGTTCCAATCAGATCCCTCCTTTCCTCTTGCTGTGGTCCAATCAGATCCCTCCTTTTATGCCACGGTCCAATCAGAGCTCTCCGTTCATCTTGCTGTGGTCCAATCAGATCGCTCCTTTCCTACTGCTGTGGTCCAATCAGAGCTCTCCTTTCATCTTGCTGTGGTCCAATCAGATCGCTCCTTTCCTCCTGCTGTGGTCCAATCAGATCCCTCCTTTCCTCTTGCTGTGGTCCAATCAGATCCCTCCTTTTATGCCACGGTCCAATCAGAGCTCTCCTTTCATCTTGCTGTGGTCCAATCAGATCGCTCCTTTCCTCCTGCTGTGTTCCAATCAGATCCCTCCTTTCCTCTTGCTGTGGTCCAATCAGATCCCTCCTTTTATGCCACGGTCCAATCAGAGCTCTCCTTTCATCTTGCTGTGGTCCAATCAGATCGCTCCTGTCCTCCTGCTGTGGTCCAATCAGATCCCTCCTTTTATGCCACAGTCCAATCAGAGCTCTCCTTTCATCTTGCTGTCGTCCAATCAGATCGCTCCTTTTCTCCTGCTGTGGTCCAATCAGAGCTCTCCTTTCATCTTGCTGTGGTCCAATCAGATCGCTCCTTTCCTCCTGCTGTGGTCCAATCAGATCCCTCCTTTCCTCTTGCTGTGGTCCAATCAGATCCCTCCTTTTATCCCACGGTCCAATCAGAGCTCTCCTTTCATCTTGCTGTGGTCCAATCAGATCGCTCCTTTCCTCCTGCTGTGGTCCAATCAGATCCCTCCTTTCCTCTTGCTGTGGTCAAATCAGATCCCTCCTTTTATGCCACGGTCCAATCAGAGCTCTCCTTTCATCTTGCTGTGGTCCAATCAGATCGCTCCTTTCCTCCTGCTGTGTTCCAATCAGATCCCTCCTTTCATCTTGCTGTGGTCCAATCAGATCCCTCCTTTTATGCCACGGTCCAATCAGAGCTCTCCTTTCATCTTGCTGTGGTCCAATCAGATAGCTCCTTTCCTCCTGCTGTGGTCCAATCAGATCCCTCCTTTTATGCCACGGTCCAATCAGAGCTCTCCTTTCATCTTGCTGTCGTCCAATCAGATCGCTCCTTTTCTCCTGCTGTGGTCCAATCAGAGCTCTCCTTTCATCTTGCTGTGGTCCAATCAGATCGGTCCTTTCCTCCTGCTGTGGTCCAATCAGATCTCTCCTTTCCTCTTGCTGTGGTCCAATCAGATCCCTCCTTTTCATGCCACGGTCCAATCAGAGCTCTCCTTTCATCTTGCTGTGGTCCAATCAGATCGCTCCTTTCCTCCTGCTGTGGTCCAATCAGATCCCTCCTTTCCTCTTGCTGTGGTCCAATCAGATCCCTCCTTTTATGCCACGGTCCAATCAGAGCTCTCCTTTCATCTTGCTGTGGTCCAATCAGATCGCTCCTTTCCTCCTGCTGTGGTCCAATCAGATCCCCCCTTTTATGCCACGGTCCAATCAGAGCTCTCCTTTCATCTTGCTGTCGTCCAATTAGATCGCTCCTTTTCTCCTGCTGTGGTCCAATCAGAGCTCTCCTTTCATCTTGCTGTGGTCCAATCAGATCGCTCCTTTCCTCCTGCTGTGGTCCAATCATATCCCTCCTTTCCTCTTGCTGTGGTCCAATCAGATCCCTCCTTTTATCCCACGGTCCAATCAGAGCTCTCCTTTCATCTTGCTGTGGTCCAATCAGATCGCTCCTTTCCTCCTGCTGTGGTCCAATCAGATCCCTCCTTTCCTCTTGCTGTGGTCCAATCAGATCCCTCCTTTTATGCCACGGTCCAATCAGAGCTCTCCTTTCATCTTGCTGTGGTCCAATCAGATCCCTCCTTTCCTCCTGCTGTGTTCCAATCCGATCCCTCCTTTCCTCTTGCTGTGGTCCAATCAGAGCCCTCCTTTTATGCCACGGTCCAATCAGAGCTCTCCTTTCATCTTGCTGTGGTCCAATCAGATCGCTCCTTTCCTCCTGCTGTGGTCCAATCAGATCCCTCCTTTTATGCCACGGTCCAATCAGAGCTCTCCTTTCATCTTGCTGTCGTCCAATTAGATCGCTCCTTTTCTCCTGCTGTGGTCCAATCAGAGCTCTCCTTTCATCTTGCTGCGGTCCAATCAGATCGCTCCTTTCCTCCTGCTGTGGTCCAATCAGATCCCTCCTTTCCTCTTGCTGTGGTCCAATCAGATCCCTCCTTTTATCCCACGGTCCAATCAGAGCTCTCTTTTCATCTTGCTGTGGTCCAATCAGATCCCTCCTTTCCTCTTGCTGTGGTCCAATCAGATCCCTCCTTTTATGCCACGGTCCAATCAGAGCTCTCCTTTCATCTTGCTGTGGTCCAATCAGATCCCTCCTTTCCTCCTGCTGTGTTCCAATCAGATCCCTCCTTTCCTCTTGCTGTGGTCCAATCAGATCCCTCCTTTTATGCCACGGTCCAATCAGAGCTCTCCTTTCATCTTGCTGTGGTCCAATCAGATCACTCCTTTCCTCCTGCTGTGGTCCAATCAGATCCCCTCTTTTATGCCACGGTCCAATCAGAGCTCTCCTTTCATCTTGCTGTCATCCAATCAAATCGCTCCTTTCCTCCTGCTGTGGTCCAATCAGAGCTCTCCTTTCATCTTGCTGTGGTCCAATCAGATCGCTCCTTTCCTCCTGCTGTGGTCCAATCAGATCCCTCCTTTCCTCTTGCTGTGGTCCAATCAGATCCCTCCTTTTATGCCACGGTCCAATCAGAGCTCTCCTTTCATCTTGCTGTGGTCCAATCAGATCGCTCCTTTCCTCCTGCTGTGGTCCAATCAGATCCCTCCTTTTATGCCACGGTCCAATCAGAGCTCTCCTTTCATCTTGCTGTCGTCCAATCAGATCGCTCCTTTTCTCCTGCTGTGGTCCAATCAGAGCTCTCCTTTCATCTTGCTGTGGTCCAATCAGATCGCTCATTTCCTCCTGCTGTGGTCCAATCAGATCCCTCCTTTCCTCTTGCTGTGGTCCAATCAGATCCCTCCTTTTATCCCACGGTCCAATCAGAGCTCTCCTTTCATCTTGCTGTGGTCCAATCAGATCGCTCCTTTCCTCCTGCTGTGGTCCAATCAGATCCCTCCTTTCCTCTTGCTGTGGTCCAATCAGATCCCTCCTTTTATGCCACGGTCCAATCAGAGCTCTCCTTTCATCTTGCTGTGGTCCAATCAGATCGCTCCTTTCCTCCTGCTGTGGTCCAATCAGATCCCTCCTTTCCTCTTGCTGTGGTCCAATCAGATCCCTCCTTTTATGCCACGGTCCAATCAGAGCTCTCCTTTCATCTTGCTGTGGTCCAATCAGATCCCTCCTTTCCTCCTGCTGTGTTCCAATCAGATCCCTCCTTTCCTCTTGCTGTGGTCCAATCAGATCCCTCCTTTTATGCCACGGTCCAATCAGAGCTCTCCTTTCATCTTGCTGTGGTCCAATCAGATCGCTCCTTTCCTCCTGCTGTGGTCCAATCAGATCCCTCCTTTCCTCTTGCTGTGGTCCAATCAGATCCCTCCTTTTATGCCACGGTCCAATCAGAGCTCTCCTTTTATTTTGCTGTGTTCCAATCAGATCGCTCCTTTCCTCTTGCTGTCGTCCAATCAGATCCCTCCTTTCCTCTTGCTGTGGTCCAATCAGATCCCTCCTTTTATGCCACGGTCCAATCAGAGCTCTCCTTTCATCTTGCTGTGGTCCAATCAGATCGCTCATTTTCTCCTGCTGTGTTCCAATCAGATCCCTCCTTTCCTCTTGCTGTGGTCCAATCAGATCCCTCCTTTTATGCCACGGTCCAATCAGAGCTCTCCTTTCATCTTGCTGTGGTCCAATCAGATCCCTCCTTTCCTCCTGCTGTGTTCCAATCCGATCCCTCCTTTCCTCTTGCTGTGGTCCAATCAGAGCCCTCCTTTTATGCCACGGTCCAATCAGAGCTCTCCTTTCATCTTGCTGTGGTCCAATCAGATCGCTCCTTTCCTCCTGCTGTGGTCCAATCATATCCCTCCTTTCCTCTTGCTGTGGTCCAATCAGATCCCTCCTTTTATCCCACGGTCCAATCAGAGCTCTCCTTTCATCTTGCTCTGGTCCAATCAGATCGCTCCTTTCCTCCTGCTGTGGTCCAATCAGATCACTTCAGAAAATGGTGTTTCTCCCTCCAAACAGCCTTTAAACCCAAAAAACGCTCTTTCTACCTTCTTCCCCATTTTTGAGGTTTAAAGGCTGTTTGGAGCTACTAACGCCGTTTTCGGTGTCTAAAGGCTGTTCGTACGTAGAAACAGCGTTTTTGGGGTTTAAAGGCTGTTTGGACGGAGAAACGCCGTTTTCGGTGACTAAAGGCTGTTCGGAGGTAGAAACAGCGTTTTTGGGGTTTAAAGGCTGTTTGGAGGGAGAAACGACGTTTTCGGTGACTAAAGGCTGTTTGGAGCTACAAACGCCGTTTTCGGTGTCTAAAGGCTGTTCGGAGGTAGAAACAGCGTTTTTGGGGTTTAAAGGGTTAGGGCTAACCTAACCTCCCTCCAAACGGCCTTTAAACCCTAAAAACGCTGTTTCTACCTCCTGTTTGGAGGTAGAAACAGCGTTTTTAGGGTTTTAGTTACCGAAAACGTCGTTTCTCCCTCCAAACAGCATTTAAACCCCAAAAATGCTGTTTCTCCCTCCAAACAGCCTTTAAACCACAAAAACGCTGTTTTTAC
Organism: Centroberyx gerrardi; assembly: GCF_048128805.1. NCBI lineage: Eukaryota > Metazoa > Chordata > Actinopteri > Beryciformes > Berycidae > Centroberyx > Centroberyx gerrardi. Next base: position 23,368,935 of record NC_136019.1, on the reverse strand, counting down.
CTCCGAACAGCCTTTAGACACAGAAAACGTCGTTTGTACCTCCAAACAGCCTTTAAACCCCAAAAACGTTGTTTCTCCCTCCAAACAGCCTTTAAACCACAAAAACGCTGTTTTTACCTCCGAACAGCCTTTAGACACAGAAAACGTCGTTTGTACCTCCAAACAGCCTTTAAACCCAAAAAACGCTGTTTCTACCTCCGAACAGCCTTTAGACACAGAAAACGGAGACCCCTGGCTGAATAAAATCAGACATTTAGTGTGGTCAATACCAGACAGCTTTCAGAGCTGGGTCAGAGGTCAAATCTGTTCTGTATATTTAGCCTGGTCTTTCAGGCTAGCATGATCTGATTTACTGAAGTGACACCTCAATTTAAAGCTCAGATTCAGACCTTTTCATAGAGTCCAACATTGTTCATTTTAAACCTTCTGGTGGCTAGCAGCACACTGATGAATTATGGTTATATTCAACTGTCTTTAAAAGGCCTGCAGCCAACAGGTTTTATATTCTAACTTATCCTCCTGTATTTCTGGTAAACCTGCTTCAAATCAAACATGTTGTACATCAAATTAAAGCTTAGGTTCTCTTCGGTTCTCTTCTTTCCAACAATTGTTGGCTTTCCATCATAGCACAACCTGCCTGCTTAAAATCAGACATTTAGTGTGGTCAATACCAGACAGCTTTCAGAGCTGGGTCAGAGGTCAAATCTTTTCTGTATATTTAGCCTGGTCTTACAGGCTAGCATGACTGATTTACTGAAGTGACACCTCAATTTAAAGCTCAGATTCAGACCTTTTCATAGAGTCCAACATTGTTCATTTTAAACCTTCTGGTGGCTAGCAGCACACTGATGAATTATGGTTATATTCAACTGTCTTTAAAAGGCCTGCAGCCAACTGGTTTTATATTCTAACTTATCCTCCTGTATTTCTGGTAAACCTGCTTCAAATCAAACATGTTGCACATCAAATTAAAGCTTAGGTTCTCTTCTTTCCATCAATTTTCGGCTTTCCATCATAGCACAACCTGGCTGCTTAAAATCAGACATTTAGTGTGGTCAATACCACACAGCTTTCAGAGCTTGGTCAGAGGTCAAATCTGTTCTGTATATTTAGCCTGGTGTTTCAGGCTAGCATGATCTGATTTACTGAAGTGACACCTCAATTTAAAGCTCAGATTCAGACCTTTTCATAGAGTCCAACATCGTTCATTTTAAACCTTCTGGTGGCTAGCAGCACACTGATGAATTATGGTTATATTCAGCTGTTTTCAAAAGGCCTGCAGCCAACTGGTTTTCTATTCTAACTTATCCTCCTGTATTTCTGGTAAACCTGCTTCAAATCAAACATGTTGCACATCAAATTAAAGCTTAGGTTCTCTTCTTTCCAACAATTGTTGGCTTTCCATCATAGCACAACCTGGCTGCTTAAAATCAGACATTTAGTGTGGTCAATACCACACAGCTTTCAGAGCTGGGTCAGAGGTCAAATCTGTTCTGTATATTTAGCCTGGTCTTTCAGGCTAGCATGATCTGATTTACTGGAGTGACACCTCAATTTAAAGCTCAGATTCAGACCTTTTCATAGACTCCAACATTGTTCATTTTAAACCTTCTGGTGGCTAGCAGCACACTGATGAATTATGGTTATATTCAGCTGTTTTCAAAAGGCCTGCAGCCAACTGGTTTTATATTCTAACTTATCCTCCTGTATTTCTGGTAAACCTGCTTCAAATCAAACATGTTGCACATCAAATTAAAGCTTAGGTTCTCTTCTTTCCAACAATTGTTGGCTTTCCATCCTATCACAACCTGGTTGCTTAAAATCAGACATTTAGTGTGGTCAATACCACACAGCTTTCAGAGCTGGGTCAGAGGTCAAATCTGTTCTGTATATTTAGCCTGGGCTTTCAGGCTAGCATGATCTGATTTACTGGAGTGACACCTCAATTTAAAGCTCAGATTCAGACCTTTTCATAGACTCCAACATTGTTCATTTTAAACCTTCTGGTGGCTAGCAGCACACTGATGAATTATGGTTATATTCAGCTGTTTTTAAAAGGCCTGCAGCCAACTGGTTTTATATTCTAACTTATCCTCCTGTATTTCTGGTAAACCTGCTTCAAATCAAACATGTTGCACATCAAATTAAAGCTTAGGTTCTCTTCTTTCCATCAATTGTTGGCTTTCCATCATAGCACAACCTGGCTGCTTAAAATCAGACATTTAGTGTGGTCAATACCACACAGCTTTCAGAGCTGGGTCAGAGGTCAAATCTGTTCTGTATATTTAGCCTGGGCTTTCAGGCTAGCATGATCTGATTTACTGGAGTGACACCTCAATTTAAAGCTCAGATTCAGACCTTTTCATAGACTCCAACATTGTTCATTTTAAACCTTCTGGTGGCTAGCAGCACACTGATGAATTATGGTTATATTCAGCTGTTTTTAAAAGGCCTGCAGCCAACAGGTTTTATATTCTAACTTATCCTCCTGTATTTCTGGTAAAACTGCTTCAAATCAAACATGTTGCACATCAAATTAAAGCTTAGGTTCTCTTCTTTCCATCAATTGTTGGCTTTCCATCATAGCACAACCTGGCTGCTTAAAATCAGACATTTAGTGTGGTCAATACCACACAGCTTTCAGAGCTGGGTCAGAGGTCAAATCTGTTCTGTATATTTAGCCTGGTCTTTCAGGCTAGCATGATCTGATTTACTGGAGTGATACCTCCATGTAAACCTCAGATTCAGACCTTTTCATAGACTCCAACATTGTTCATTTTAAACCTTCTGGTGGCTAGCAGCACACTGATGAATTATGGTTATATTCAGCTGTTTTCAAAAGGCCTGCAGCCAACTGGTTTTATATTCTAACTTATCCTCCTGTATTTCTGGTAAACCTGCTTCAAATCAAACATGTTGCACATCAAATTAAAGCTTAGGTTCTCTTCTTTCCAACAATTGTTGGCTTTCCATCCTATCACAAGCTGGCTGCTTAAAATCAGACATTTAGTGTGGTCAATACCACACAGCTTTCAGAGCTGGGTCAGAGGTCAAATCTGTTCTGTATATTTAGCCTGGGCTTTCAGGCCAGCATGATCTGATTTACTGGAGTGACACCTCAATTTAAAGCTCAGATTCAGACCTTTTCATAGACTCCAACATTGTTCATTTTAAACCTTCTGGTGGCTAGCAGCACACTGATGAATTATGGTTATATTCAGCTGTTTTTAAAAGGCCTGCAGCCAACTGGTTTTATATTCTAACTTATCCTCCTGTATTTCTGGTAAACCTGCTTCAAATTAAACATGTTGCACATCAAATTAAAGCTTAGGTTCTCTTCTTTCCAACAATTGTTGGCTTTCCATCATAGCACAACCTGGCTGCTTAAAATCAGACATTTAGTGTGGTCAATACCACACAGCTTTCAGAGCTGGGTCAGAGGTCAAATCTGTTCTGTATATTTAGCCTGGGCTTTCAGGCTAGCATGATCTGATTTACTGGAGTGACACCTCAATTTAAAGCTCAGATTCAGACCTTTTCATAGACTCCAACATTGTTCATTTTAAACCTTCTGGTGGCTAGCAGCACACTGATGAATTATGGTTATATTCAGCTGTTTTTAAAAGGCCTGCAGCCAACAGGTTTTATATTCTAACTTATCCTCCTGTATTTCTGGTAAAACTGCTTCAAATCAAACATGTTGCACATCAAATTAAAGCTTAGGTTCTCTTCTTTCCATCAATTGTTGGCTTTCCATCATAGCACAACCTGGCTGCTTAAAATCAGACATTTAGTGTGGTCAATACCACACAGCTTTCAGAGCTGGGTCAGAGGTCAAATCTGTTCTGTATATTTAGCCTGGTCTTTCAGGCTAGCATGATCTGATTTACTGGAGTGATACCTCCATGTAAACCTCAGATTCAGACCTTTTCATAGACTCCAACATTGTTCATTTTAAACCTTCTGGTGGCTAGCAGCACACTGATGAATTATGGTTATATTCAGCTGTTTTCAAAAGGCCTGCAGCCAACTGGTTTTATATTCTAACTTATCCTCCTGTATTTCTGGTAAACCTGCTTCAAATCAAACATGTTGCACATCAAATTAAAGCTTAGGTTCTCTTCTTTCCAACAATTGTTGGCTTTCCATCCTATCACAACCTGGCTGCTTAAAATCAGACATTTAGTGTGGTCAATACCACACAGCTTTCAGAGCTGGGTCAGAGGTCAAATCTGTTCTGTATATTTAGCCTGGGCTTTCAGGCTAGCATGATCTGATTTACTGGAGTGACACCTCAATTTAAAGCTCAGATTCAGACCTTTTCATAGACTCCAACATTGTTCATTTTAAACCTTCTGGTGGCTAGCAGCACACTGATGAATTATGGTTATATTCAGCTGTTTTTAAAAGGCCTGCAGCCAACTGGTTTTATATTCTAACTTATCCTCCTGTATTTCTGGTAAACCTGCTTCAAATTAAACATGTTGCACATCAAATTAAAGCTTAGGTTCTCTTCTTTCCAACAATTGTTGGCTTTCCATCATAGCACAACCTGGCTGCTTAAAATCAGACATTTAGTGTGGTCAATACCACACAGCTTTCAGAGCTGGGTCAGAGGTCAAATCTGTTCTGTATATTTAGCCTGGGCTTTCAGGCTAGCATGATCTGATTTACTGGAGTGACACCTCAATTTAAAGCTCAGATTCAGACCTTTTCATAGACTCCAACATTGTTCATTTTAAACCTTCTGGTGGCTAGCAGCACACTGATGAATTATGGTTATATTCAGCTGTTTTTAAAAGGCCTGCAGCCAACTGGTTTTATATTCTAACTTATCCTCCTGTATTTCTGGTAAACCTGCTTCAAATCAAACATGTTGCACATCAAATTAAAGCTTAGGTTCTCTTCTTTCCAACAATTGTTGGCTTTCCATCATAGCACAACCTGGCTGCTTAAAATCAGACATTTAGTGTGGTCAATACCACACAGCTTTCAGAGCTGGGTCAGAGGTCAAATCTGTTCTGTATATTTAGCCTGGTCTTTCAGGCTAGCATGATCTGATTTACTGGAGTGACACCTCAATTTAAAGCTCAGATTCAGACCTTTTCATAGACTCCAACATTGTTCATTTTAAACCTTCTGGTGGCTAGCAGCACACTGATGAATTATGGTTATATTCAGCTGTTTTCAAAAGGCCTGCAGCCAACTGGTTTTATATTCTACCTTATCCTCCTGTATTTCTGGTAAACCTGCTTCAAATCAAACATGTTGCACATCAAATTAAAGCTTAGGTTCTCTTCTTTCCAACAATTGTTGGCTTTCCATCATAGCACAACCTGGCTGCTTAAAATCAGACATTTAGTGTGGTCAATACCACACAGCTTTCAGAGCTGGGTCAGAGGTCAAATCTGTTCTGTATATTTAGCCTGGTCTTTCAGGCTAGCATGATCTGATTTACTGGAGTGACACCTCAATTTAAAGCTCAGATTCAGACCTTTTCATAGACTCCAACATTGTTCATTTTAAACCTTCTGGTGGCTAGCAGCACACTGATGAATTATGGTTATATTCAGCTGTTTTCAAAAGGCCTGCAGCCAACTGGTTTTATATTCTAACTTATCCTCCTGTATTTCTGGTAAACCTGCTTCAAATCAAACATGTTGCACATCAAATTAAAGCTTAGGTTCTCTTCTTTCCAACAATTGTTGGCTTTCCATCATAGCACAACCTGGCTGCTTAAAATCAGACATTTAGTGTGGTCAATACCACACAGCTTTCAGAGCTGGGTCAGAGGTCAAATCTGTTCTGTTTATTTAGCCTGGTCTTTCAGGCTAGCATGATCTGATTTACTGGAGTGACACCTCAATTTAAAGCTCAGATTCAGACCTTTTCATAGACTCCAACATTGTTCATTTTAAACCTTCTGGTGGCTAGCAGCACACTGATGAATTATGGTTATATTCAGCTGTTTTCAAAAGGCCTGCAGCCAACTGGTTTTATATTCTAACTTATCCTCCTGTATTTCTGGTAAACCTGCTTCAAATCAAACATGTTGCACATCAAATTAAAGCTTAGGTTCTCTTCTTTCCAACAATTGTTGGCTTTCCATCCTATCACAACCTGGCTGCTTAAAATCAGACATTTAGTGTGGTCAATACCACACAGCTTTCAGAGCTGGGTCAGAGGTCAAATCTGTTCTGTATATTTAGCCTGGGCTTTCAGGCTAGCATGATCTGATTTACTGGAGTGACACCTCAATTTAAAGCTCAGATTCAGACCTTTTCATAGACTTCAACATTGTTCATTTTAAACCTTCTGGTGGCTAGCAGCACACTGATGAATTATGGTTATATTCAGCTGTTTTTAAAAGGCCTGCAGCCAACTGGTTTTATATTCTAACTTATCCTCCTGTATTTCTGGTAAACCTGCTTCAAATCAAACATGTTGCACATCAAATTAAAGCTTAGGTTCTCTTCTTTCCAACAATTGTTGGCTTTCCATCATAGCACAACCTGGCTGCTTAAAATCAGACATTTAGTGTGGTCAATACCACACAGCTTTCAGAGCTGGGTCAGAGGTCAAATCTGTTCTGTATATTTAGCCTGGTCTTTCAGGCTAGCATGATCTGATTTACTGGAGTGACACCTCAATTTAAAGCTCAGATTCAGACCTTTTCATAGACTCCAACATTGTTCATTTTAAACCTTCTGGTGGCTAGCAGCACACTGATGAATTATGGTTATATTCAGCTGTTTTCAAAAGGCCTGCAGCCAACTGGTTTTATATTCTAACTTATCCTCCTGTATTTCTGGTAAACCTGCTTCAAATCAAACATGTTGCACATCAAATTAAAGCTTAGGTTCTCTTCTTTCCAACAATTTTTGGCTTTCCATCATAGCACAACCTGGCTGCTTAAAATCAGACATTTAGTGTGGTCAATACCACACAGCTTTCAGAGCTGGGTCAGAGGTCAAATCTGTTCTGTATATTTAGCCTGGTCTTTCAGGCTAGCATGATCTGATTTACTGGAGTGACACCTCAATTTAAAGCTCAGATTCAGACCTTTTCATAGACTCCAACATTGTTCATTTTAAACCTTCTGGTGGCTAGCAGCACACTGATGAATTATGGTTATATTCAGCTGTTTTCAAAAGGCCTGCAGCCAACTGGTTTTATATTCTAACTTATCCTCCTGTATTTCTGGTAAACCTGCTTCAAATCAAACATGTTGCACATCAAATTAAAGCTTAGGTTCTCTTCTTTCCAACAATTGTTGGCTTTCCATCCTATCACAACCTGGCTGCTTAAAATCAGACATTTAGTGTGGTCAATACCACACAGCTTTCAGAGCTGGGTCAGAGGTCAAATCTGTTCTGTATATTTAGCCTGGGCTTTCAGGCTAGCATGATCTGATTTACTGGAGTGACACCTCAATTTAAAGCTCAGATTCAGACCTTTTCATAGACTCCAACATTGTTCATTTTAACCCTTCTGGTGGCTAGCAGCACACTGATGAATTATGGTTACATTCAGCTGTTTTCAAAAGGCCTGCAGCCAACTGGTTTTATATTCTAACTTATCCTCCTGTATTTCTGGTAAACCTGCTTCAAATCAAACATGTTGCACATCAAATTAAAGCTTAGGTTCTCTTCTTTCCAACAATTGTTGGCTTTCCATCCTATCACAACCTGGCTGCTTAAAATCAGACATTTAGTGTGGTCAATACCACACAGCTTTCAGAGCTGGGTCAGAGGTCAAATCTGTTCTGTATATTTAGCCTGGGCTTTCAGGCTAGCATGATCTGATTTACTGGAGTGACACCTCAATTTAAAGCTCAGATTCAGACCTTTTCATAGACTCCAACATTGTTCATTTTAAACCTTCTGGTGGCTAGCAGCACACTGATGAATTATGGTTATATTCAGCTGTTTTCAAAAGGCCTGCAGCCAACTGGTTTTATATTCTACCTTATCCTCCTGTATTTCTGGTAAACCTGCTTCAAATCAAACATGTTGCACATCAAATTAAAGCTTAGGTTCTCTTCTTTCCAACAATTGTTGGCTTTCCATCATAGCACAAGCTGGCTGCTTAAAATCAGACATTTAGTATGGTCAATACCACACAGCTTTCAGAGCTTGGTCAGAGGTCAAATCTGTTCTGTATATTTAGCCTGGTCCTTCAGGCTAGCATGATCTGATTTATTGGAGTGACACCTCAATTTAAAGCTAAGATTCAGACCTTTTCATAGAGTCCAACATTGTTGATTTTACCCCTTCTGGTGGCTAGCAGCACACTGATGAATTATGGTTACATTCAGCTGTTTTCAAAAGGCCTGCAGCCAACTGGTTTTATATTCTAACTTATCCTCCTGTATTTCTGGTAAACCTGCTTCAAATCAAACATGTTGCACATCAAATTAAAGCTTAGGTTCTCTTCTTTCCAACAATTGTTTGCTTTCCATCATAGCACAAGCTGGCTGCTTAAAATCAGACATTTAGTGTGGTCAATACCACACAGCTTTCAGAGCTGGGTCAGAGGTCAAATCTGTTCTGTATATTTAGCCTGGTCTTTCAGGCTAGCATGATCTGATTTACTGGAGTGATACCTCCATGTAAACCTCAGATTCAGACCTTTTCATAGAGTCCAACATTGTTGATTTTAACCCTTCTGGTGGCTAGCAGCACACTGATGAATTATGGTTACATTCAGCTGTTTTCAAAAGGCCTGCAGCCAACTGGTTTTCTATTCTAACTTATCCTCCTGTATTTCTGGTAAACCTGCTTCAAATCAAACATGTTGCACATCAAATTAAAGCTTAGGTTCTCTTCTTTCCAACAATTGTTGGCTTTCCATCATAGCACAAGCTGGCTGCTTAAAATCAGACATTTAGTATGGTCAATACCACATAGCTTTCAGAGCTGGGTCAGAGGTCAAATCTGTTTTGTATATTTAGCCTGGTCCTTCAGGCTAGCATGATCTGATTTACTGGAGTGACACCTCAATTTAAAGCTAAGATTCAGACCTTTTCATAGAGTCCAACATTGTTGAGTTTACCCCTTCTGGTGGCTAGCAGCACACTGATGAATTATGGTTACATTCAGCTGTTTTCAAAAGGCCTGCAGCCAACAGGTTTTCTATTCTAACTTATCCTCCTGTATTTCTGGTAAACCTGCTTCAAATCAAACATGTTGCACATCAAATTAAAGCTTAGGTTCTCTTCTTTCCAACAATTGTTGGCTTTCCATCATAGCACAACCTGGCTGCTTAAAATCAGACATTTAGTATGGTCAATACCACACAGCTTTCAGAGCTGGGTCAGAGGTCAAATCTGTTCTGTATATTTAGCCTGGTCTTTCAGGCTAGCATGATCTGATTTACTTGAGTGACACCTCAATTTAAAGCTCAGATTCAGACCTTTTCATAGAGTCCAACATTGTTGATTTTACCCCTTCTGGTGGCTTGCAGCACACTGATGAATTATGGTTACATTCAGCTGTTTTCAAAAGGCCTGCAGCCAGCAGGTTTTATATTCTACCTTATCCTCCTGTATTTCTGGTAAACCTGCTTCAAATCAAACATGTTGCACATCAAATTAAAGCTTAGGTTCTCTTCTTTCCATCAATTGTTGGCTTTCCATCATAGCACAACCTGGCTGCTTAAAATCAGACATTTAGTGTGGTCAATACCACACAGCTTTCAGAGCTGGGTCAGAGGTCAAATCTGTTCTGTATATTTAGCCTGGTCTTTCAGGCTAGCATGATCTGATTTACTGGAGTGATACCTCCATGTAAACCTAAGATTCAGACCTTTTCATAGAGTCCAACATTGTTGATTTTAACCCTTCTGGTGGCTAGCAGCACACTGATGAATTATGGTTACATTCAGCTGTTTTCAAAAGGCCTGCAGCCAACTGGTTTTATATTCTACCTTATCCTCCTGTATTTCTGGTAAACCTGCTTCAAATCAAACATGTTGCACATCAAATTAAAGCTTAGGTTCTCTTCTTTCCAACAATTGTTGGCTTTCCATCATAGCACAAGCTGGCTGCTTAAAATCAGACATTTAGTATGGTCAATACCACACAGCTTTCAGAGCTGGGTCAGAGGTCAAATCTGTTCTGTATATTTAGCCTGGTCCTTCAGGCTAGCATGATCTGATTTACTGGAGTGACACCTCAATTTAAAGCTAAGATTCAGACCTTTTCATAGAGTCCAACATTGTTGAGTTTACCCCTTCTGGTGGCTAGCAGCACACTGATGAATTATGGTTACATTCAGCTGTTTTCAAAAGGCCTGCAGCCAACAGGTTTTCTATTCTAACTTATCCTCCTGTATTTCTGGTAAACCTGCTTCAAATCAAACATGTTGCACATCAAATTAAAGCTTAGGTTCTCTTCTTTCCAACAATTGTTGGCTTTCCATCATAGCACAACCTGGCTGCTTAAAATCAGACATTTAGTATGGTCAATACCACACAGCTTTCAGAGCTGGGTCAGAGGTCAAATCTGTTCTGTATATTTAGCCTGGTCTTTCAGGTTAGCATGATCTGATTTACTTGAGTGACACCTCAATTTAAAGCTCAGATTCAGACCTTTTCATAGAGTCCAACATTGTTGATTTTACCCCTTCTGGTGGCTAGCAGCACACTGATGAATTATGGTTACATTCAGCTGTTTTCAAAAGGCCTGCAGCCAACAGGTTTTATATTCTACCTTATCCTCCTGTATTTCTGGTAAACCTGCTTCAAATCAAACATGTTGCACATCAAATTAAAGCTTAGGTTCTCTTCTTTCCAACAATTGTTGGCTTTCCATCATCGCACAAGCTGGCTGCTTAAAATCAGACATTTAGTGTGGTCAATACCACACAGCTTTCAGAGCTGGGTCAGAGGTCAAATCTGTTCTGTATATTTAGCCTGGTCTTTCAGGCTAGCATGATCTGATTTACTGGAGTGACACCTCAATTTAAAGCTCAGATTCAGACCTTTTCATAGAGTCCAACATTGTTGATTTTACCCTTTCTCGTGGCTAGCAGCACACTGATGAATTATGGTTACATTCAGCTGTTTTCAAAAGGCCTGCAGCCAACAGGTTTTCTATTCTAACTTATCCTCCTGTATTTCTGGTAAACCTGCTTCAAATCAAACATGTTGCACATCAAATTAAAGCTTAGGTTCTCTTCTTTCCATCAATTGTTGGCTTTCCATCATAGCACAACCTGGCTGCTTAAAATCAGACATTTAGTGTGGTCAATACCACACAGCTTTCAGAGCTGGGTCAGAGGTCAAATCTGTTCTGTATATTTAGCCTGGTCTTTCAGGCTAGCATGATCTGATTTACTGGAGTGATACCTCCATGTAAACCTAAGATTCAGACCTTTTCATAGAGTCCAACATTGTTGATTTTAACCCTTCTGGTGGCTAGCAGCACACTGATGAATTATGGTTACATTCAGCTGTTTTCAAAAGGCCTGCAGCCAACTGGTTTTATATTCTACCTTATCCTCCTGTATTTCTGGTAAACCTGCTTCAAATCAAACATGTTGCACATCAAATTAAAGCTTAGGTTCTCTTCTTTCCAACAATTGTTGGCTTTCCATCATAGCACAACCTGGCTGCTTAAAATCAGACATTTAGTATGGTCAATACCACACAGCTTTCAGAGCTGGGTCAGAGGTCAAATCTGTTCTGTATATTTAGCCTGGTCCTTCAGGCTAGCATGATCTGATTTACTGGAGTGACACCTCAATTTAAAGCTAAGATTCAGACCTTTTCATAGAGTCCAACATTGTTGAGTTTACCCCTTCTGGTGGCTAGCAGCACACTGATGAATTATGGTTACATTCAGCTGTTTTCAAAAGGCCTGCAGCCAACTGGTTTTATATTCTAACTTATCCTCCTGTATTTCTGGTAAACCTGCTTCAAATCAAACATGTTGCACATCAAATTAAAGCTTAGGTTCTCTTCTTTCCATCAATTGTTGGCTTTCCATCATAGCACAACCTGGCTGCTTAAAATCAGACATTTAGTGTGGTCAATACCACACAGCTTTCAGAGCTGGGTCAGAGGTCAAATCTGTTCTGTATATTTAGCCTGGTCTTTCAGGCTAGCATGATCTGATTTACTGGAGTGACACCTCAATTTAAAGCTCAGATTCAGACCTTTTCATAGAGTCCAACATTGTTGATTTTACCCTTTCTCGTGGCTAGCAGCACACTGATGAATTATGGTTACATTCAGCTGTTTTCAAAAGGCCTGCAGCCAACTGGTTTTATATTCTAACTTATCCTCCTGTATTTCTGGTAAACCTGCTTCAAATCAAACATGTTGCACATCAAATTAAAGCTTAGGTTCTCTTCTTTCCAACAATTGTTGGCTTTCCATCATAGCACAAGCTGGCTGCTTAAAATCAGACATTTAGTATGGTCAATACCACACAGCTTTCAGAGCTTGGTCAGAGGTCAAATCTGTTCTGTATATTTAGCCTGGTCCTTCAGGCTAGCATGATCTGATTTACTGGAGTGACACCTCAATTTAAAGCTAAGATTCAGACCTTTTCATAGAGTCCAACATTGTTGATTTTACCCCTTCTGGTGGCTAGCAGCACACTGATGAATTATGGTTACATTCAGCTGTTTTCAAAAGGCCTGCAGCCAACTGGTTTTATATTCTACCTTATCCTCCTGTATTTCTGGTAAACCTGCTTCAAATCAAACATGTTGCACATCAAATTAAAGCTTAGGTTCTCTTCTTTCCAACAATTGTTTGCTTTCCATCATAGCACAAGCTGGCTGCTTAAAATCAGACATTTAGTGTGGTCAATACCACACAGCTTTCAGAGCTGGGTCAGAGGTCAAATCTGTTCTGTATATTTAGCCTGGTATTTCAGGCTAGCATGATCTGATTTACTGGAGTGACACCTCAATTTAAAGCTCAGATTCAGACCTTTTCATAGAGTCCAACATTGTTGATTTTACCCTTTCTGGTGGCTAGCAGCACACTGATGAATTATGGTTACATTCAGCTGTTTTCAAAAGGCCTGTAGCCAACAGGTTTTATATTCTAACTTATCCTCCTGTATTTCTGGTAAACCTGCTTCAAATCAAACATGTTGCACATCAAATTAAAGCTTAGGTTCTCTTCTTTCCATCAATTGTTGGCTTTCCATCATAGCACAACCTGGCTGCTTAAAATCAGACATTTAGTGTGGTCAATACCACACAGCTTTCAGAGCTGGGTCAGAGGTCAAATCTGTTCTGTATATTTAGCCTGGTCTTTCAGGCTAGCATGATCTGATTTACTGGAGTGACACCTCAATTTAAAGCTCAGATTCAGACCTTTTCATAGAGTCCAACATTGTTGAGTTTACCCCTTCTGGTGGCTAGCAGCACACTGATGAATTATGGTTACATTCAGCTGTTTTCAAAAGGCCTGCAGCCAACAGGTTTTCTATTCTAACTTATCCTCCTGTATTTCTGGTAAACCTGCTTCAAATCAAACATGTTGCACATCAAATTAAAGCTTAGGTTCTCTTCTTTCCATCAATTGTTTGCTTTCCATCATAGCACAACCTGGCTGCTTAAAATCAGACATTTAGTGTGGTCAATACCACACAGCTTTCAGAGCTGGGTCAGAGGTCAAATCTGTTCTGTATATTTAGCCTGGTCCTTCAGGCTAGCATGATCTGATTTACTGGAGTGACACCTCAATTTAAAGCTAAGATTCAGACCTTTTCATAGAGTCCAACATTGTTGAGTTTACCCCTTCTGGTGGCTAGCAGCACACTGATGAATTATGGTTACATTCAGCTGTTTTCAAAAGGCCTGCAGCCAACTGGTTTTATATTCTACCTTATCCTCCTGTATTTCTGGTAAACCTGCTTCAAATCAAACATGTTGCACATCAAATTAAAGCTTAGGTTCTCTTCTTTCCAACAATTGTTGGCTTTCCATCATAGCACAAGCTGGCTGCTTAAAATCAGACATTTAGTGTGGTCAATACCACACAGCTTTCAGAGCTGGGTCAGAGGTCAAATCTGATCTGTATATTTAGCCTGGTCTTTCAGGCTAGCATGATCTGATTTACTGGAGTGACACCTCAATTTAAAGCTTAGATTCAGACCTTTTCATAGAGTCCAACATTGTTGATTTTACCCCTTCTGGTGGCTAGCAGCACACTGATGAATTATGGTTACATTCAGCTGTTTTCAAAAGGCCTGCAGCCAACTGGTTTTCTATTCTAACTTATCCTCCTGTATTTCTGGTAAACCTGCTTCAAATTAAACATGTTGCACATCAAATTAAAGCTTAGGTTCTCTTCTTTCCATCAATTGTTGGCTTTCCATCATAGCACAACCTGGCTGCTTAAAATCAGACATTTAGTGTGGTCAATACCACACAGCTTTCAGAGCTGGGTCAGAGGTCAAATCTGTTCTGTATATTTAGCCTGGTCTTTCAGGCTAGCATGATCTGATTTACTGGAGTGATACCTCAATGTAAACCTAAGATTCAGACCTTTTCATAGAGTCCAACATTGTTGATTTTAACCCTTCTGGTGGCTAGCAGCACACTGATGAATTATGGTTACATTCAGCTGTTTTCAAAAGGCCTGCAGCCAACTGGTTTTATATTCTACCTTATCCTCCTGTATTTCTGGTAAACCTGCTTCAAATCAAACATGTTGCACATCAAATTAAAGCTTAGGTTCTCTTCTTTCCAACAATTGTTGGCTTTCCATCATAGCACAAGCTGGCTGCTTAAAATCAGACATTTAGTGTGGTCAATACCACACAGCTTTCAGAGCTGGGTCAGAGGTCAAATCTGTTCTGTATATTTAGCCTGGTCTTTCAGGCTAGCATGATCTGATTTACTGGAGTGACACCTCAATTTAAAGCTTAGATTCAGAGCTTTTCATAGAGTCCAACATTGTTGATTTTACCCCTTCTGGTGGCTAGCAGCACACTGATGAATTATGGTTACATTCAGCTGTTTTCAAAAGGCCTGCAGCCAACAGGTTTTATATTCTACCTTATCCTCCTGTATTTCTGGTAAACCTGCTTCAAATCAAACATGTTGCACATCAAATTAAAGCTTAGGTTCTCTTCTTTCCATCAATTGTTGGCTTTCCATCCTATCACAACCTGGCTGCTTAAAATCAGACATTTAGTGTGGTCAATACCACACAGCTTTCAGAGCTGGGTCAGAGGTCAAATCTGTTCTGTATATTTAGCCTGGTCTTTCAGGCTAGCATGATCTGATTTACTGGAGTGATACCTCCATGTAAACCTCAGATTCAGACCTTTTCATAGAGTCCAACATTGTTGATTTTAACCCTTCTGGTGGCTAGCAGCACACTGATGAATTATGGTTACATTCAGCTGTTTTCAAAAGGCCTGCAGCCAACTGGTTTTATATTCTAACTTATCCTCCTGTATTTCTGGTAAACCTGCTTCAAATCAAACATGTTGCACATCAAATTAAAGCTTAGGTT
Organism: Centroberyx gerrardi; assembly: GCF_048128805.1. Lineage (NCBI taxonomy): Eukaryota > Metazoa > Chordata > Actinopteri > Beryciformes > Berycidae > Centroberyx > Centroberyx gerrardi. Next base: position 23,353,449 of record NC_136019.1, on the reverse strand, counting down.
CTCTTCTTTCCAACAATTGTTGGCTTTCCATCATAGCACAAGCTGGCTGCTTAAAATCAGACATTTAGTATGGTCAATACCACATAGCTTTCAGAGCTGGGTCAGAGGTCAAATCTGTTTTGTATATTTAGCCTGGTCCTTCAGGCTAGCATGATCTGATTTACTGGAGTGACACCTCAATTTAAAGCTAAGATTCAGACCTTTTCATAGAGTCCAACATTGTTGAGTTTACCCCTTCTGGTGGCTAGCAGCACACTGATGAATTATGGTTACATTCAGCTGTTTTCAAAAGGCCTGCAGCCAACAGGTTTTCTATTCTAACTTATCCTCCTGTATTTCTGGTAAACCTGCTTCAAATCAAACATGTTGCACATCAAATTAAAGCTTAGGTTCTCTTCTTTCCAACAATTGTTGGCTTTCCATCATAGCACAACCTGGCTGCTTAAAATCAGACATTTAGTATGGTCAATACCACACAGCTTTCAGAGCTGGGTCAGAGGTCAAATCTGTTCTGTATATTTAGCCTGGTCTTTCAGGCTAGCATGATCTGATTTACTTGAGTGACACCTCAATTTAAAGCTCAGATTCAGACCTTTTCATAGAGTCCAACATTGTTGATTTTACCCCTTCTGGTGGCTTGCAGCACACTGATGAATTATGGTTACATTCAGCTGTTTTCAAAAGGCCTGCAGCCAGCAGGTTTTATATTCTACCTTATCCTCCTGTATTTCTGGTAAACCTGCTTCAAATCAAACATGTTGCACATCAAATTAAAGCTTAGGTTCTCTTCTTTCCATCAATTCTTGGCTTTCCATCATAGCACAACCTGGCTGCTTAAAATCAGACATTTAGTGTGGTCAATACCACACAGCTTTCAGAGCTGGGTCAGAGGTCAAATCTGTTCTGTATATTTAGCCTGGTCTTTCAGGCTAGCATGATCTGATTTACTGGAGTGACACCTCAATTTAAAGCTCAGATTCAGACCTTTTCATAGAGTCCAACATTGTTGATTTTACCCTTTCTGGTGGCTAGCAGCACACTGATGAATTATGGTTACATTCAGCTGTTTTCAAAAGGCCTGCAGCCAACTGGTTTTATATTCTACCTTATCCTCCTGTATTTCTGGTAAACCTGCTTCAAATCAAACATGTTGCACATCAAATTAAAGCTTAGGTTCTCTTCTTTCCATCAATTGTTGGCTTTCCATCATAGCACAACCTGGCTGCTTAAAATCAGACATTTAGTGTGGTCAATACCACACAGCTTTCAGAGCTGGGTCAGAGGTCAAATCTGTTCTGTATATTTAGCCTGGTCTTTCAGGCTAGCATGATCTGATTTACTGGAGTGATACCTCCATGTAAACCTAAGATTCAGACCTTTTCATAGAGTCCAACATTGTTGATTTTAACCCTTCTGGTGGCTAGCAGCACACTGATGAATTATGGTTACATTCAGCTGTTTTCAAAAGGCCTGCAGCCAACTGGTTTTATATTCTACCTTATCCTCCTGTATTTCTGGTAAACCTGCTTCAAATCAAACATGTTGCACATCAAATTAAAGCTTAGGTTCTCTTCTTTCCAACAATTGTTGGCTTTCCATCATAGCACAAGCTGGCTGCTTAAAATCAGACATTTAGTATGGTCAATACCACACAGCTTTCAGAGCTGGGTCAGAGGTCAAATCTGTTCTGTATATTTAGCCTGGTCCTTCAGGCTAGCATGATCTGATTTACTGGAGTGACACCTCAATTTAAAGCTAAGATTCAGACCTTTTCATAGAGTCCAACATTGTTGAGTTTACCCCTTCTGGTGGCTAGCAGCACACTGATGAATTATGGTTACATTCAGCTGTTTTCAAAAGGCCTGCAGCCAACAGGTTTTCTATTCTAACTTATCCTCCTGTATTTCTGGTAAACCTGCTTCAAATCAAACATGTTGCACATCAAATTAAAGCTTAGGTTCTCTTCTTTCCAACAATTGTTGGCTTTCCATCATAGCACAACCTGGCTGCTTAAAATCAGACATTTAGTATGGTCAATACCACACAGCTTTCAGAGCTGGGTCAGAGGTCAAATCTGTTCTGTATATTTAGCCTGGTCTTTCAGGTTAGCATGATCTGATTTACTTGAGTGACACCTCAATTTAAAGCTCAGATTCAGACCTTTTCATAGAGTCCAACATTGTTGATTTTAACCCTTCTGGTGGCTAGCAGCACACTGATGAATTATGGTTACATTCAGCTGTTTTCAAAAGGCCTGCAGCCAACAGGTTTTATATTCTACCTTATCCTCCTGTATTTCTGGTAAACCTGCTTCAAATCAAACATGTTGCACATCAAATTAAAGCTTAGGTTCTCTTCTTTCCATCAATTGTTGGCTTTCCATCCTATCACAACCTGGCTGCTTAAAATCAGACATTTAGTGTGGTCAATACCACACAGCTTTCAGAGCTGGGTCAGAGGTCAAATCTGTTCTGTATATTTAGCCTGGTCTTTCAGGCTAGCATGATCTGATTTACTGGAGTGACACCTCAATTTAAAGCTCAGATTCAGACCTTTTCATAGAGTCCAACATTGTTGATTTTACCCTTTCTGGTGGCTAGCAGCACACTGATGAATTATGGTTACATTCAGCTGTTTTCAAAAGGCCTGCAGCCAACTGGTTTTCTATTCTAACTTATCCTCCTGTATTTCTGGTAAACCTGCTTCAAATCAAACATGTTGCACATCAAATTAAAGCTTAGGTTCTCTTCTTTCCATCAATTGTTGGCTTTCCATCATAGCACAACCTGGCTGCTTAAAATCAGACATTTAGTGTGGTCAATACCACACAGCTTTCAGAGCTGGGTCAGAGGTCAAATCTGTTCTGTATATTTAGCCTGGTCTTTCAGGCTAGCATGATCTGATTTACTGGAGTGATACCTCCATGTAAACCTAAGATTCAGACCTTTTCATAGAGTCCAACATTGTTGATTTTAACCCTTCTGGTGGCTAGCAGCACACTGATGAATTATGGTTACATTCAGCTGTTTTCAAAAGGCCTGCAGCCAACTGGTTTTATATTCTACCTTATCCTCCTGTATTTCTGGTAAACCTGCTTCAAATCAAACATGTTGCACATCAAATTAAAGCTTAGGTTCTCTTCTTTCCAACAATTGTTGGCTTTCCATCATAGCACAAGCTGGCTGCTTAAAATCAGACATTTAGTGTGGTCAATACCACACAGCTTTCAGAGCTGGGTCAGAGGTCAAATCTGTTCTGTATATTTAGCCTGGTCTTTCAGGCTAGCATGATCTGATTTACTGGAGTGACACCTCAATTTAAAGCTTAGATTCAGAGCTTTTCATAGAGTCCAACATTGTTGATTTTACCCCTTCTGGTGGCTAGCAGCACACTGATGAATTATGGTTACATTCAGCTGTTTTCAAAAGGCCTGCAGCCAACAGGTTTTATATTCTACCTTATCCTCCTGTATTTCTGGTAAACCTGCTTCAAATCAAACATGTTGCACATCAAATTAAAGCTTAGGTTCTCTTCTTTCCATCAATTGTTGGCTTTCCATCCTATCACAACCTGGCTGCTTAAAATCAGACATTTAGTGTGGTCAATACCACACAGCTTTCAGAGCTGGGTCAGAGGTCAAATCTGTTCTGTATATTTAGCCTGGTCTTTCAGGCTAGCATGATCTGATTTACTGGAGTGATACCTCCATGTAAACCTCAGATTCAGACCTTTTCATAGAGTCCAACATTGTTGATTTTAACCCTTCTGGTGGCTAGCAGCACACTGATGAATTATGGTTACATTCAGCTGTTTTCAAAAGGCCTGCAGCCAACTGGTTTTCTATTCTAACTTATCCTCCTGTATTTCTGGTAAACCTGCTTCAAATCAAACATGTTGCACATCAAATTAAAGCTTAGGTTCTCTTCTTTCCAACAATTGTTGGCTTTCCATCATAGCACAAGCTGGCTGCTTAAAATCAGACATTTAGTATGGTCAATACCACATAGCTTTCAGAGCTGGGTCAGAGGTCAAATCTGTTTTGTATATTTAGCCTGGTCCTTCAGGCTAGCATGATCTGATTTACTGGAGTGACACCTCAATTTAAAGCTCAGATTCAGACCTTTTCATAGAGTCCAACATTGTTGAGTTTACCCCTTCTGGTGGCTAGCAGCACACTGATGAATTATGGTTACATTCAGCTGTTTTCAAAAGGCCTGCAGCCAACAGGTTTTCTATTCTAACTTATCCTCCTGTATTTCTGGTAAACCTGCTTCAAATCAAACATGTTGCACATCAAATTAAAGCTTAGGTTCTCTTCTTTCCAACAATTGTTGGCTTTCCATCATAGCACAACCTGGCTGCTTAAAATCAGACATTTAGTATGGTCAATACCACACAGCTTTCAGAGCTGGGTCAGAGGTCAAATCTGTTCTGTATATTTAGCCTGGTCTTTCAGGCTAGCATGATCTGATTTACTTGAGTGACACCTCAATTTAAAGCTCAGATTCAGACCTTTTCATAGAGTCCAACATTGTTGATTTTACCCCTTCTGGTGGCTTGCAGCACACTGATGAATTATGGTTACATTCAGCTGTTTTCAAAAGGCCTGCAGCCAGCAGGTTTTATATTCTACCTTATCCTCCTGTATTTCTGGTAAACCTGCTTCAAATCAAACATGTTGCACATCAAATTAAAGCTTAGGTTCTCTTCTTTCCATCAATTCTTGGCTTTCCATCATAGCACAACCTGGCTGCTTAAAATCAGACATTTAGTGTGGTCAATACCACACAGCTTTCAGAGCTGGGTCAGAGGTCAAATCTGTTCTGTATATTTAGCCTGGTCTTTCAGGCTAGCATGATCTGATTTACTGGAGTGACACCTCAATTTAAAGCTCAGATTCAGACCTTTTCATAGAGTCCAACATTGTTGATTTTACCCTTTCTGGTGGCTAGCAGCACACTGATGAATTATGGTTACATTCAGCTGTTTTCAAAAGGCCTGCAGCCAACTGGTTTTATATTCTACCTTATCCTCCTGTATTTCTGGTAAACCTGCTTCAAATCAAACATGTTGCACATCAAATTAAAGCTTAGGTTCTCTTCTTTCCATCAATTGTTGGCTTTCCATCATAGCACAACCTGGCTGCTTAAAATCAGACATTTAGTGTGGTCAATACCACACAGCTTTCAGAGCTGGGTCAGAGGTCAAATCTGTTCTGTATATTTAGCCTGGTCTTTCAGGCTAGCATGATCTGATTTACTGGAGTGATACCTCCATGTAAACCTAAGATTCAGACCTTTTCATAGAGTCCAACATTGTTGATTTTAACCCTTCTGGTGGCTAGCAGCACACTGATGAATTATGGTTACATTCAGCTGTTTTCAAAAGGCCTGCAGCCAACTGGTTTTATATTCTACCTTATCCTCCTGTATTTCTGGTAAACCTGCTTCAAATCAAACATGTTGCACATCAAATTAAAGCTTAGGTTCTCTTCTTTCCAACAATTGTTGGCTTTCCATCATAGCACAAGCTGGCTGCTTAAAATCAGACATTTAGTATGGTCAATACCACACAGCTTTCAGAGCTGGGTCAGAGGTCAAATCTGTTCTGTATATTTAGCCTGGTCCTTCAGGCTAGCATGATCTGATTTACTGGAGTGACACCTCAATTTAAAGCTAAGATTCAGACCTTTTCATAGAGTCCAACATTGTTGAGTTTACCCCTTCTGGTGGCTAGCAGCACACTGATGAATTATGGTTACATTCAGCTGTTTTCAAAAGGCCTGCAGCCAACAGGTTTTATATTCTACCTTATCCTCCTGTATTTCTGGTAAACCTGCTTCAAATCAAACATGTTGCACATCAAATTAAAGCTTAGGTTCTCTTCTTTCCAACAATTGTTGGCTTTCCATCATAGCACAAGCTGGCTGCTTAAAATCAGACATTTAGTATGGTCAATACCACACAGCTTTCAGAGCTGGGTCAGAGGTCAAATCTGTTCTGTATATTTAGCCTGGTCTTTCAGGCTAGCATGATCTGATTTACTGGAGTGATACCTCCATGTAAACCTCAGATTCAGACCTTTTCATAGAGTCCAACATTGTTGATTTTACCCCTTCTGGTGGCTAGCAGCACACTGATGAATTATGGTTACATTCAGCTGTTTTCCAAAGGCCTGCAGCCAACTGGTTTTATATTCTAACTTATCCTCCTGTATTTCTGGTAAACCTGCTTCAAATCAAACATGTTGCACATCAAATTAAAGCTTAGGTTCTCTTCTTTCCAACAGTTGTTTGCTTTCCATCATAGCACAAGCTGGCTGCTTAAAATCAGACATTTAGTGTGGTCAATACCACACAGCTTTCAGAGCTGGGTCAGAGGTCAAATCTGTTCTGTATATTTAGCCTGGTCTTTCAGGCTAGCATGATCTGATTTACTGGAGTGACACCTCAATTTAAAGCTCAGATTCAGACCTTTTCATAGAGTCCAACATTGTTGATTTTACCCTTTCTGGTGGCTAGCAGCACACTGATGAATTATGGTTACATTCAGCTGTTTTCAAAAGGCCTGTAGCCAATAGGTTTTATATTCTAACTTATCCTCCTGTATTTCTGGTAAACCTGCTTCAAATCAAACATGTTGCACATCAAATTAAAGCTTAGGTTCTCTTCTTTCCATCAATTGTTGGCTTTCCATCATAGCACAACCTGGCTTCTTAAAATCAGACATTTAGTGTGGTCAATACCACACAGCTTTCAGAGCTGGGTCAGAGGTCAAATCTGTTCTGTATATTTAGCCTGGTCCTTCAGGCTAGCATGATCTGATTTACTGGAGTGACACCTCAATTTAAAGCTAAGATTCAGACCTTTTCATAGAGTCCAACATTGTTGAGTTTACCCCTTCTGGTGGCTAGCAGCACACTGATGAATTATGGTTACATTCAGCTGTTTTCAAAAGGCCTGCAGCCAACAGGTTTTCTATTCTAACTTATCCTCCTGTATTTCTGGTAAACCTGCTTCAAATCAAACATGTTGCACATCAAATTAAAGCTTAGGTTCTCTTCTTTCCAACAATTGTTGGCTTTCCATCATAGCACAACCTGGCTGCTTAAAATCAGACATTTAGTATGGTCAATACCACACAGCTTTCAGAGCTGGGTCAGAGGTCAAATCTGTTCTGTATATTTAGCCTGGTCTTTCAGGCTAGCATGATCTGATTTACTGGAGTGATACCTCCATGTAAACCTCAGATTCAGACCTTTTCATAGAGTCCAACATTGTTGATTTTAACCCTTCTGGTGGCTAGCAGCACACTGATGAATTATGGTTACATTCAGCTGTTTTCAAAAGGCCTGCAGCCAACTGGTTTTATATTCTACCTTATCCTCCTGTATTTCTGGTAAACCTGCTTCAAATCAAACATGTTGCACATCAAATTAAAGCTTAGGTTCTCTTCTTTCCAACAATTGTTGGCTTTCCATCATAGCACAAGCTGGCTGCTTAAAATCAGACATTTAGTATGGTCAATACCACATAGCTTTCAGAGCTGGGTCAGAGGTCAAATCTGTTTTGTATATTTAGCCTGGTCCTTCAGGCTAGCATGATCTGATTTACTGGAGTGACACCTCAATTTAAAGCTAAGATTCAGACCTTTTCATAGAGTCCAACATTGTTGAGTTTACCCCTTCTGGTGGCTAGCAGCACACTGATGAATTATGGTTACATTCAGCTGTTTTCAAAAGGCCTGCAGCCAACAGGTTTTCTATTCTAACTTATCCTCCTGTATTTCTGGTAAACCTGCTTCAAATCAAACATGTTGCACATCAAATTAAAGCTTAGGTTCTCTTCTTTCCATCAATTGTTTGCTTTCCATTATAGCACAACCTGGCTGCTTAAAATAAGACATTTAGTGTGGTCAATACCACACAGCTTTCAGAGCTGGGTCAGAGGTCAAATCTGTTCTGTATATTTAGCCTGGTCTTTCAGGCTAGCATGATCTGATTTACTGGAGTGATACCTCCATGTAAACCTCAGATTCAGACCTTTTCATAGAGTCCAACATTGTTGATTTTAACCCTTCTGGTGGCTAGCAGCACACTGATGAATTATGGTTACATTCAGCTGTTTTCAAAAGGCCTGCAGCCAACTGGTTTTATATTCTAACTTATCCTCCTGTATTTCTGGTAAACCTGCTTCAAATCAAACATGTTGCACATCAAATTAAAGCTTAGGTTCTCTTCTTTCCAACAATTGTTGGCTTTCCATCATAGCACAACCTGGCTGCTTAAAATCAGACATTTAGTATGGTCAATACCACACAGCTTTCAGAGCTGGGTCAGAGGTCAAATCTGTTCTGTATATTTAGCCTGGTCTTTCAGGCTAGCATGATCTGATTTACTGGAGTGATACCTCCATGTAAACCTCAGATTCAGACCTTTTCATAGAGTCCAACATTGTTGATTTTAACCCTTCTGGTGGCTAGCAGCACACTGATGAATTATGGTTACATTCAGCTGTTTTCAAAAGGCCTGCAGCCAACTGGTTTTATATTCTACCTTATCCTCCTGTATTTCTGGTAAACCTGCTTCAAATCAAACATGTTGCACATCAAATTAAAGCTTAGGTTCTCTTCTTTCCAACAATTGTTTGCTTTCCATCATAGCACAAGCTGGCTGCTTAAAATCAGACATTTAGTATGGTCAATACCACATAGCTTTCAGAGCTGGGTCAGAGGTCAAATCTGTTTTGTATATTTAGCCTGGTCCTTCAGGCTAGCATGATCTGATTTACTGGAGTGACACCTCAATTTAAAGCTAAGATTCAGACCTTTTCATAGAGTCCAACATTGTTGAGTTTACCCCTTCTGGTGGCTAGCAGCACACTGATGAATTATGGTTACATTCAGCTGTTTTCAAAAGGCCTGCAGCCAACAGGTTTTCTATTCTAACTTATCCTCCTGTATTTCTGGTAAACCTGCTTCAAATCAAACATGTTGCACATCAAATTAAAGCTTAGGTTCTCTTCTTTCCATCAATTGTTTGCTTTCCATTATAGCACAACCTGGCTGCTTAAAATAAGACATTTAGTGTGGTCAATACCACACAGCTTTCAGAGCTGGGTCAGAGGTCAAATCTGTTCTGTATATTTAGCCTGGTCTTTCAGGCTAGCATGATCTGATTTACTGGAGTGATACCTCCATGTAAACCTCAGATTCAGACCTTTTCATAGAGTCCAACATTGTTGATTTTAACCCTTCTGGTGGCTAGCAGCACACTGATGAATTATGGTTACATTCATCTGTTTTCAAAAGGCCTGCAACCAACTGGTTTTACATTCTACCTTATCCTCCTGTATTTCTGGTAAACCTGCTTCAAATCAAACATGTTGCACATCAAATTAAAGCTTAGGTTCTCTTCTTTCCAACAATTGTTGGCTTTCCATCATAGCACAAGCTGGCTGCCTAAAATCAGACATTTAGTATGGTCAATACCACATAGCTTTCAGAGCTGGGTCAGAGGTCAAATCTGTTTTGTATATTTAGCCTGGTCCTTCAGGCTAGCATGATCTGATTTACTGGAGTGACACCTCAATTTAAAGCTAAGATTCAGACCTTTTCATAGAGTCCAACATTGTTGAGTTTACCCCTTCTGGTGGCTAGCAGCACACTGATGAATTATGGTTACATTCAGCTGTTTTCAAAAGGCCTGCAGCCAACTGGTTTTATATTCTACCTTATCCTCCTGTATTTCTGGTAAACCTGCTTCAAATCAAACATGTTGCACATCAAATTAAAGCTTAGGTTCTCTTCTTTCCAACAATTGTTGGCTTTCCATCATAGCACAACCTGGCTGCTTAAAATCAGACATTTAGTGTGGTCAATACCACACAGCTTTCAGAGCTGGGTCAGAGGTCAAATCTGTTCTGTATATTTAGCCTGGTCCTTCAGGCTAGCATGATCTGATTTACTGGAGTGACACCTCAATTTAAAGCTAAGATTCAGACCTTTTCATAGAGTCCAACATTGTTGAGTTTACCCCTTCTGGTGGCTAGCAGCACACTGATGAATTATGGTTACATTCAGCTGTTTTCAAAAGGCCTGCAGCCAACAGGTTTTCTATTCTAACTTATCCTCCTGTATTTCTGGTAAACCTGCTTCAAATCAAACATGTTGCACATCAAATTAAAGCTTAGGTTCTCTTCTTTCCAACAATTGTTTGCTTTCCATCATAGCACAACCTGGCTGCTTAAAATCAGACATTTAGTATGGTCAATACCACACAGCTTTCAGAGCTGGGTCAGAGGTCAAATCTGTTCTGTATATTTAGCCTGGTCCTTCAGGCTAGCATGATCTGATTTACTGGAGTGACACCTCAATTTAAAGCTCAGATTCAGACCTTTTCATAGAGTCCAACATTGTTGATTTTACCCCTTCTGGTGGCTAGCAGCACACTGATGAATTATGGTTACATTCAGCTGTTTTCAAAAGGCCTGCAGCCAACAGGTTTTCTATTCTAACTTATCCTCCTGTATTTCTGGTAAACCTGCTTCAAATCAAACATGTTGCACATCAAATTAAAGCTTAGGTTCTCTTCTTTCCATCAATTGTTGGCTTTCCATCATAGCACAACCTGGCTGCTTAAAATAAGACATTTAGTGTGGTCAATACCACACAGCTTTCAGAGCTGGGTCAGAGGTCAAATCTGTTCTGTATATTTAGCCTGGTCTTTCAGGCTAGCATGATCTGATGTACTGGAGTGATACCTCCATGTAAACCTCAGATTCAGACCTTTTCATAGAGTCCAACATTGTTGATTTTAACCCTTCTGGTGGCTAGCAGCACACTGATGAATTATGGTTACATTCAGCCGTTTTCAAAAGGCCTGCAGCCAACTGGTTTTCTATTCTAACTTATCCTCCTGTATTTCTGGTAAACCTACTTCAAATCAAACATGTTGCACATCAAATTAAAGCTTAGGTTCTCTTCTTTCCAACAATTGTTTGCTTTCCATCATAGCACAAGCTGGCTGCTTAAAATCAGACATTTAGTGTGGTCAATACCACACAGCTTTCAGAGCTGGGTCAGAGGTCAAATCTGTTCTGTATATTTAGCCTGGTCCTTCAGGCTAGCATGATCTGATTTACTGGAGTGACACCTCAATTTAAAGCTAAGATTCAGACCTTTTCATAGAGTCCAACATTGTTGAGTTTACCCCTTCTGGTGGCTAGCAGCACACTGATGAATTATGGTTACATTCAGCTGTTTTCAAAAGGCCTGCAGCCAACAGGTTTTCTAATCTAACTTATCCTCCTGTATTTCTGGTAAACCTGCTTCAAATCAAACATGTTGCACATCAAATTAAAGCTTAGGTTCTCTTCTTTCCATCAATTGTTTGCTTTCCATCATAGCACAACCTGGCTGCTTAAAATAAGACATTTAGTGTGGTCAATACCACACAGCTTTCAGAGCTGGGTCAGAGGTCAAATCTGTTCTGTATATTTAGCCTGGTCTTTCAGGCTAGCATGATCTGATTTACTGGAGTGATACCTCCATGTAAACCCCAGATTCAGACCTTTTCATAGAGTCCAACATTGTTGATTTTAACCCTTCTGGTGGCTAGCAGCACACTGATGAATTATGGTTACATTCAGCCGTTTTCAAAAGGCCTGCAGCCAACTGGTTTTCTATTCTAACTTATCCTCCTGTATTTCTGGTAAACCTACTTCAAATCAAACATGTTGCACATCAAATTAAAGCTTAGGTTCTCTTCTTTCCAACAATTGTTTGCTTTCCATCATAGCACAAGCTGGCTGCTTAAAATCAGACATTTAGTGTGGTCAATACCACACAGCTTTCAGAGCTGGGTCAGAGGTCAAATCTGTTCTGTATATTTAGCCTGGTCCTTCAGGCTAGCATGATCTGATTTACTGGAGTGACACCTCAATTTAAAGCTAAGATTCAGACCTTTTCATAGAGTCCAACATTGTTGAGTTTACCCCTTCTGGTGGCTAGCAGCACACTGATGAATTATGGTTACATTCAGCTGTTTTCAAAAGGCCTGCAGCCAACAGGTTTTCTATTCTAACTTATCCTCCTGTATTTCTGGTAAACCTGCTTCAAATCAAACATGTTGCACATCAAATTAAAGCTTAGGTTCTCTTCTTTCCATCAATTGTTTGCTTTCCATCATAGCACAACCTGGCTGCTTAAAATAAGACATTTAGTGTGGTCAATACCACACAGCTTTCAGAGCTGGGTCAGAGGTCAAATCTGTTCTGTATATTTAGCCTGGTCTTTCAGGCTAGCATGATCTGATTTACTGGAGTGATACCTCCATGTAAACCTCAGATTCAGACCTTTTCATAGAGTCCAACATTGTTGATTTTAACCCTTCTGGTGGCTAGCAGCACACTGATGAATTATGGTTACATTCAGCTGTTTTCAAAAGGCCTGCAGCCAACTGGTTTTATATTCTACCTTATCCTCCTGTATTTCTGGTAAACCTGCTTCAAATCAAACATGTTGCACATCAAATTAAAGCTTAGGTTCTCTTCTTTCCAACAATTGTTGGCTTTCCATCATAGCACAAGCTGGCTGCTTAAAATCAGACATTTAGTATGGTCAATACCACACAGCTTTCAGAGCTGGGTCAGAGGTCAAATCTGTTCTGTATATTTAGCCTGGTCTTTCAGGCTAGCATAATCTGATTTACTGGAGTGACACCTCAATTTAAAGCTCAGATTCAGACCTTTTCATAGAGTCCAACATTGTTCATTTTAAACCTTCTGGTGGCTAGCAGCACACTGATGAATTATGGTTATATTCAACTGTTTTTAAAAGGCCTGCAGCCAACTGGTTTTATATTCTACCTTATCCTCCTGTATTTCTGGTAAACCTGCTTCAAATCAAACATGTTGCACATCAAATTAAAGCTTAGGTTCTCTTCTTTCCAACACTTGTTGGCTTTCCATCATAGCACAAGCTGGCTGCTTAAAATCAGACATTTAGTATGGTCAATACCACATAGCTTTCAGAGCTGGGTCAGAGGTCAAATCTGTTTTGTATATTTAGCCTGGTCCTTCAGGCTAGCATGATCTGATTTACTGGAGTGACACCTCAATTTAAAGCTAAGATTCAGACCTTTTCATAGAGTCCAACATTGTTGAGTTTACCCCTTCTGGTGGCTAGCAGCACACTGATGAATTATGGTTACATTCAGCTGTTTTCAAAAGGCCTGCAGCCAACAGGTTTTCTATTCTAACTTATCCTCCTGTATTTCTGGTAAACCTGCTTCAAATCAAACATGTTGCACATCAAATTAAAGCTTAGGTTCTCTTCTTTCCATCAATTGTTTGCTTTCCATCATAGCACAACCTGGCTGCTTAAAATAAGACATTTAGTGTGGTCAATACCACACAGCTTTCAGAGCTGGGTCAGAGGTCAAATCTGTTCTGTATATTTAGCCTGGTCTTTCAGGCTAGCATGATCTGATTTACTGGAGTGATACCTCCATGTAAACCTCAGATTCAGACCTTTTCATAGAGTCCAACATTGTTGATTTTAACCCTTCTGGTGGCTAGCAGCACACTGATGAATTATGGTTAAATTCAGCCGTTTTCAAAAGGCCTGCAGCCAACTGGTTTTCTATTCTAACTTATCCTCCTGTATTTCTGGTAAACCTACTTCAAATCAAACATGTTGCACATCAAATTAAAGCTTAGGTTCTCTTCTTTCCAACAATTCTTTGCTTTCCATCATAGCACAAGCTGGCTGCTTAAAATCAGACATTTAGTGTGGTCAATACCACACAGCTTTCAGAGCTGGGTCAGAGGTCAAATCTGTTCTGTATATTTAGCCTGGTCTTTCAGGCTAGCATGATCTGATTTACTGGAGTGATACCTCAATTTAAAGCTCAGATTCAGACCTTTTCATAGAGTCCAACATTGTTGATTTTACCCTTTCTGGTGGCTAGCAGCACACTGATGAATTATGGTTACATTCAGCTGTTTTCAAAAGGCCTGCAGCCAACTGGTTTTATATTCTACCTTATCCTCCTGTATTTCTGGTAAACCTGCTTCAAATCAAACATGTTGCACATCAAATTAAAGCTTAGGTTCTCTTCTTTCCAACAATTGTTGGCTTTCCATCATAGCACAAGCTGGCTGCTTAAAATCAGACATTTAGTATGGTCAATACCACATAGCTTTCAGAGCTGGGTCAGAGGTCAAATCTGTTTTGTATATTTAGCCTGGTCCTTCAGGCTAGCATGATCTGATTTACTGGAGTGACACCTCAATTTAAAGCTAAGATTCAGACCTTTTCATAGAGTCCAACATTGTTGAGTTTACCCCTTCTGGTGGCTAGCAGCACACTGATGAATTATGGTTACATTCAGCTGTTTTCAAAAGGCCTGCAGCCAACAGGTTTTCTATTCTAACTTATCCTCCTGTATTTCTGGTAAACCTGCTTCAAATCAAACATGTTGCACATCAAATTAAAGCTTAGGTTCTCTTCTTTCCATCAATTGTTTGCTTTCCATCATAGCACAACCTGGCTGCTTAAAATAAGACATTTAGTGTGGTCAATACCACACAGCTTTCAGAGCTGGGTCAGAGGTCAAATCTGTTCTGTATATTTAGCCTGGTCTTTCAGGCTAGCATGATCTGATTTACTGGAGTGATACCTCCATGTAAACCTCAGATTCAGACCTTTTCATAGAGTCCAACATTGTTGATTTTAACCCTTCTGGTGGCTAGCAGCACACTGATGAATTATGGTTAAATTCAGCCGTTTTCAAAAGGCCTGCAGCCAACTGGTTTTCTATTCTAACTTATCCTCCTGTATTTCTGGTAAACCTACTTCAAATCAAACATGTTGCACATCAAATTAAAGCTTAGGTTCTCTTCTTTCCAACAATTCTTTGCTTTCCATCATAGCACAAGCTGGCTGCTTAAAATCAGACATTTAGTGTGGTCAATACCACACAGCTTTCAGAGCTGGGTCAGAGGTCAAATCTGTTCTGTATATTTAGCCTGGTCTTTCAGGCTAGCATGATCTGATTTACTGGAGTGATACCTCAATTTAAAGCTCAGATTCAGACCTTTTCATAGAGTCCAACATTGTTGATTTTACCCTTTCTGGTGGCTAGCAGCACACTGATGAATTATGGTTACATTCAGCTGTTTTCAAAAGGCCTGCAGCCAACTGGTTTTATATTCTACCTTATCCTCCTGTATTTCTGGTAAACCTGCTTCAAATCAAACATGTTGCACATCAAATTAAAGCTTAGGTTCTCTTCTTTCCAACAATTGTTGGCTTTCCATCATAGCACAAGCTGGCTGCTTAAAATCAGACATTTAGTATGGTCAATACCACACAGCTTTCAGAGCTGGGTCAGAGGTCAAATCTGTTCTGTATATTTAGCCTGGTCTTTCAGGCTAGCATAATCTGATTTACTGGAGTGACACCTCAATTTAAAGCTCAGATTCAGACCTTTTCATAGAGTCCAACATTGTTCATTTTAAACCTTCTGGTGGCTAGCAGCACACTGATGAATTATGGTTATATTCAACTGTTTTTAAAAGGCCTGCAGCCAACTGGTTTTATATTCTACCTTATCCTCCTGTATTTCTGGTAAACCTGCTTCAAATCAAACATGTTGCACATCAAATTAAAGCTTAGGTTCTCTTCTTTCCAACAATTGTTGGCTTTCCATCATAGCACAAGCTGGCTGCTTAAAATCAGACATTTAGTATGGTCAATACCACATAGCTTTCAGAGCTGGGTCAGAGGTCAAATCTGTTTTGTATATTTAGCCTGGTCCTTCAGGCTAGCATGATCTGATTTACTGGAGTGACACCTCAATTTAAAGCTAAGATTCAGACCTTTTCATAGAGTCCAACATTGTTGAGTTTACCCCTTCTGGTGGCTAGCAGCACACTGATGAATTATGGTTACATTCAGCTGTTTTCAAAAGGCCTGCAGCCAACAGGTTTTCTATTCTAACTTATCCTCCTGTATTTCTGGTAAACCTGCTTCAAATCAAACATGTTGCACATCAAATTAAAGCTTAGGTTCTCTTCTTTCCATCAATTGTTTGCTTTCCATTATAGCACAACCTGGCTGCTTAAAATAAGACATTTAGTGTGGTCAATACCACACAGCTTTCAGAGCTGGGTCAGAGGTCAAATCTGTTCTGTATATTTAGCCTGGTCTTTCAGGCTAGCATGATCTGATTTACTGGAGTGATACCTCCATGTAAACCTCAGATTCAGACCTTTTCATAGAGTCCAACATTGTTGATTTTAACCCTTCTGGTGGCTAGCAGCACACTGATGAATTATGGTTACATTCAGCTGTTTTCAAAAGGCCTGCAGCCAACTGGTTTTATATTCTACCTTATCCTCCTGTATTTCTGGTAAACCTGCTTCAAATCAAACATGTTGCACATCAAATTAAAGCTTAGGTTCTCTTCTTTCCAACAATTGTTTGCTTTCCATCATAGCACAAGCTGGCTGCTTAAAATCAGACATTTAGTGTGGTCAATACCACACAGCTTTCAGAGCTGGGTCAGAGGTCAAATCTGTTCTGTATATTTAGCCTGGTCTTTCAGGCTAGCATGATCTGATTTACTGGAGTGACACCTCAATTTAAAGCTCAGATTCAGACCTTTTCATAGAGTCCAACATTGTTGATTTTACCCTCTCTGGTGGCTAGCAGCACACTGATGAATTATGGTTACATTCAGCTGTTTTCAAAAGGCCTGCAGCCAACTGGTTTTCTATTCTAACTTATCCTCCTGTATTTCTGGTAAACCTGCTTCAAATCAAACATGTTGCACATCAAATTAAAGCTTAGGTTCTCTTCTTTCCATCAATTGTTGGCTTTCCATCATAGCACAACCTGGCTGCTTAAAATCAGACATTTAGTATGGTCAATACCACACAGCTTTCAGAGCTGGGTCAGAGGTCAAATCTGTTCTGTATATTTAGCCTGGTCCTTCAGGCTAGCATGATCTGATTTACTGGAGTGACACCTCAATTTAAAGCTAAGATTCAGACCTTTTCATAGAGTCCAACATTGTTGAGTTTACCCCTTCTGGTGGCTAGCAGCACACTGATGAATTATGGTTACATTCAGCTGTTTTCAAAAGGCCTGCAGCCAACAGGTTTTCTATTCTAACTTATCCTCCTGTATTTCTGGTAAACCTGCTTCAAATCAAACATGTTGCACATCAAATTAAAGCTTAGGTTCTCTTCTTTCCATCAATTGTTGGCTTTCCATCATAGCACAACCTGGCTGCTTAAAATAAGACATTTAGTGTGGTCAATACCACACAGCTTTCAGAGCTGGGTCAGAGGTCAAATCTGTTCTGTATATTTAGCCTGGTCTTTCAGGCTAGCATGATCTGATTTACTGGAGTGATACCTCCATGTAAACCTCATATTCAGACCTTTTCATAGAGTCCAACATTGTTGATTTTAACCCTTCTGGTGGCTAGCAGCACACTGATGAATTATGGTTACATTCAGCCGTTTTCAAAAGGCCTGCAGCCAACTGGTTTTCTATTCTAACTTATCCTCCTGTATTTCTGGTAAACCTGCTTCAAATCAAACATGTTGCACATCAAATTAAAGCTTAGGTTCTCTTCTTTCCAACAATTGTTTGCTTTCCATCATAGCACAAGCTGGCTGCTTAAAATCAGACATTTAGTGTGGTCAATACCACACAGCTTTCAGAGCTGGGTCAGAGGTCAAATCTGTTCTGTATATTTAGCCTGGTCCTTCAGGCTAGCATGATCTGATTTACTGGAGTGACACCTCAATTTAAAGCTAAGATTCAGACCTTTTCATAGAGTCCAACATTGTTGAGTTTACCCCTTCTGGTGGCTAGCAGCACACTGATGAATTATGGTTACATTCAGCTGTTTTCAAAAGGCCTGCAGCCAACAGGTTTTCTATTCTAACTTATCCTCCTGTATTTCTGGTAAACCTGCTTCAAATCAAACATGTTGCACATCAAATTAAAGCTTAGGTTCTCTTCTTTCCATCAATTGTTTGCTTTCCATCATAGCACAACCTGGCTGCTTAAAATAAGACATTTAGTGTGGTCAATACCACACAGCTTTCAGAGCTGGGTCAGAGGTCAAATCTGTTCTGTATATTTAGCCTGGTCTTTCAGGCTAGCATGATCTGATTTACTGGAGTGATACCTCCATGTAAACCTCAGATTCAGACCTTTTCATAGAGTCCAACATTGTTGATTTTAACCCTTCTGGTGGCTAGCAGCACACTGATGAATTATGGTTACATTCAGCTGTTTTCAAAAGGCCTGCAGCCAACTGGTTTTATATTCTACCTTATCCTCCTGTATTTCTGGTAAACCTGCTTCAAATCAAACATGTTGCACATCAAATTAAAGCTTAGGTTCTCTTCTTTCCAACAATTGTTTGCTTTCCATCATAGCACAAGCTGGCTGCTTAAAATCAGACATTTAGTGTGGTCAATACCACACAGCTTTCAGAGCTGGGTCAGAGGTCAAATCTGTTCTGTATATTTAGCCTGGTCTTTCAGGCTAGCATGATCTGATTTACTGGAGTGACACCTCAATTTAAAGCTCAGATTCAGACCTTTTCATAGAGTCCAACATTGTTGATTTTACCCCTTCTGGTGGCTAGCAGCACACTGATGAATTATGGTTACATTCAGCTGTTTTCAAAAGGCCTGCAGCCAACAGGTTTTCAATTCTAACTTATCCTCCTGTATTTCTGGTAAACCTGCTTCAAATCAAACATGTTGCACATCAAATTAAAGCTTAGGTTCTCTTCTTTCCATCAATTGTTGGCTTTCCATCATAGCAAAACCTGGCTGCTTAAAATAAGACATTTAGTGTGGTCAATACCACACAGCTTTCAGAGCTGGGTCAGAGGTCAAATCTGTTCTGTATATTTAGCCTGGTCTTTCAGGCTAGCATGATCTGATTTACTGGAGTGATACCTCCATGTAAACCTCAGATTCAGACCTTTTCATAGAGTCCAACATTGTTGATTTTAACCCTTCTGGTGGCTAGCAGCACACTGATGAATTATGGTTACATTCAGCTGTTTTCAAAAGGCCTGCAGCCAACTGGTTTTATATTCTAACTTATCCTCCTGTATTTCTGGTAAACCTGCTTCAAATCAAACATGTTGCACATCAAATTAAAGCTTAGGTTCTCTTCTTTCCAACAATTGTTTGCTTTCCATCATAGCACAAGCTGGCTGCTTAAAATCAGACATTTAGTGTGGTCAATACCACACAGCTTTCAGAGCTGGGTCAGAGGTCAAATCTGTTCTGTATATTTAGCCTGGTCTTTCAGGCTAGCATGATCTGATTTACTGGAGTGACACCTCAATTTAAAGCTCAGATTCAGACCTTTTCATAGAGTCCAACATTGTTGATTTTACCCTCTCTGGTGGCAAGCAGCACACTGATGAATTATGGTTACATTCAGCTGTTTTCAAAAGGCCTGCAGCCAACTGGTTTTCTATTCTAACTTATCCTCCTGTATTTCTGGTAAACCTGCTTCAAATCAAACATGTTGCACATCAAATTAAAGCTTAGGTTCTCTTCTTTCCAACAATTGTTTGCTTTCCATCATAGCACAAGCTGGCTGCTTAAAATCAGACATTTAGTGTGGTCAATACCACACAGCTTTCAGAGCTGGGTCAGAGGTCAAATCTGTTCTGTATATTTAGCCTGGTCCTTCAGGCTAGCATGATCTGATTTACTGGAGTGACACCTCAATTTAAAGCTAAGATTCAGACCTTTTCATAGAGTCCAACATTGTTGAGTTTACCCCTTCTGGTGGCTAGCAGCACACTGATGAATTATGGTTACATTCAGCTGTTTTCAAAAGGCCTGCAGCCAACAGGTTTTCTATTCTAACTTATCCTCCTGTATTTCTGGTAAACCTGCTTCAAATCAAACATGTTGCACATCAAATTAAAGCTTAGGTTCTCTTCTTTCCATCAATTGTTTGCTTTCCATCATAGCACAACCTGGCTGCTTAAAATAAGACATTTAGTGTGGTCAATACCACACAGCTTTCAGAGCTGGGTCAGAGGTCAAATCTGTTCTGTATATTTAGCCTGGTCTTTCAGGCTAGCATGATCTGATTTACTGGAGTGATACCTCCATGTAAACCTCAGATTCAGACCTTTTCATAGAGTCCAACATTGTTGATTTTAACCCTTCTGGTGGCTAGCAGCACACTGATGAATTATGGTTACATTCAGCTGTTTTCAAAAGGCCTGCAGCCAACTGGTTTTATATTCTACCTTATCCTCCTGTATTTCTGGTAAACCTGCTTCAAATCAAACATGTTGCACATCAAATTAAAGCTTAGGTTCTCTTCTTTCCAACAATTGTTTGCTTTCCATCATAGCACAAGCTGGCTGCTTAAAATCAGACATTTAGTGTGGTCAATACCACACAGCTTTCAGAGCTGGGTCAGAGGTCAAATCTGTTCTGTATATTTAGCCTGGTCTTTCAGGCTAGCATGATCTGATTTACTGGAGTGACACCTCAATTTAAAGCTCAGATTCAGACCTTTTCATAGAGTCCAACATTGTTGATTTTACCCTTTCTGGTGGCTAGCAGCACACTGATGAATTATGGTTACATTCAGCTGTTTTCAAAAGGCCTGTAGCCAATAGGTTTTATATTCTACCTTATCCTCCTGTATTTCTGGTAAACCTGCTTCAAATCAAACATGTTGCACATCAAATTAAAGCTTAGGTTCTCTTCTTTCCAACAATTGTTTGCTTTCCATCATAGCACAAGCTGGCTGCTTAAAATCAGACATTTAGTGTGGTCAATACCACACAGCTTTCAGAGCTGGGTCAGAGGTCAAATCTGTTCTGTATATTTAGCCTGATTTTTCAGGCTAGCATGATCTGATTTACTGGAGTGACACCTCAATTTAAAGCTCAGATTCAGACCTTTTCATAGAGTCCAACATTGTTGATTTTACCCCTTCTGGTGGCTAGCAGCACACTGATGAATTATGGTTACATTCAGCTGTTTTCAAAAGGCCTGCAGTCAACAGGTTTTCTATTCTAACTTATCCTCCTGTATTTCTGGTAAACCTGCTTCAAATCAAACATGTTGCACATCAAATTAAAGCTTAGGTTCTCTTCTTTCCATCAATTGTTGGCTTTCCATCATAGCACAACCTGGCTGCTTAAAATAAGACATTTAGTGTGGTCAATACCACACAGCTTTCAGAGCTGGGTCAGAGGTCAAATCTGTTCTGTATATTTAGCCTGGTCTTTCAGGCTAGCATGATCTGATTTACTGGAGTGATACCTCCATGTAAACCTCAGATTCAGACCTTTTCATAGAGTCCAACATTGTTGATTTTAACCCTTCTGGTGGCTAGCAGCACACTGATGAATTATGGTTACATTCAGCTGTTTTCAAAAGGCCTGCAGCCAACTGGTTTTATATTCTAACTTATCCTCCTGTATTTCTGGTAAACCTGCTTCAAATCAAACATGTTGCACATCAAATTAAAGCTTAGGTTCTCTTCTTTCCAACAATTGTTTGCTTTCCATCATAGCACAAGCTGGCTGCTTAAAATCAGACATTTAGTGTGGTCAATACCACACAGCTTTCAGAGCTGGGTCAGAGGTCAAATCTGTTCTGTATATTTAGCCTGGTCTTTCAGGCTAGCATGATCTGATTTACTGGAGTGACACCTCAATTTAAAGCTCAGATTCAGACCTTTTCATAGAGTCCAACATTGTTGATTTTACCCTCTCTGGTGGCTAGCAGCACACTGATGAATTATGGTTACATTCAGCTGTTTTCAAAAGGCCTGCAGCCAACTGGTTTTCTATTCTAACTTATCCTCCTGTATTTCTGGTAAACCTGCTTCAAATCAAACATGTTGCACATCAAATTAAAGCTTAGGTTCTCTTCTTTCCATCAATTGTTGGCTTTCCATCATAGCACAACCTGGCTGCTTAAAATCAGACATTTAGTATGGTCAATACCACACAGCTTTCAGAGCTGGGTCAGAGGTCAAATCTGTTCTGTATATTTAGCCTGGTCTTTCAGGCTAGCATGATCTGATTTACTGGAGTGACACCTCAATTTAAAGCTCAGATTCAGACCTTTTCATAGAGTCCAACATTGTTGATTTTACCCTTTCTGGTGGCTAGCAGCACACTGATGAATTATGGTTACATTCAGCTGTTTTCAAAAGGCCTGTAGCCAATAGGTTTTATATTCTACCTTATCCTCCTGTATTTCTGGTAAACCTGCTTCAAATCAAACATGTTGCACATCAAATTAAAGCTTAGGTTCTCTTCTTTCCAACAATTGTTTGCTTTCCATCATAGCACAAGCTGGCTGCTTAAAATCAGACATTTAGTGTGGTCAATACCACACAGCTTTCAGAGCTGGGTCAGAGGTCAAATCTGTTCTGTATATTTAGCCTGGTCTTTCAGGCTAGCATGATCTGATTTACTGGAGTGACACCTCAATTTAAAGCTCAGATTCAGACCTTTTCATAGAGTCCAACATTGTTGATTTTACCCTCTCTGGTGGCTAGCAGCACACTGATGAATTATGGTTACATTCAGCTGTTTTCAAAAGGCCTGCAGCCAACTGGTTTTCTATTCTAACTTATCCTCCTGTATTTCTGGTAAACCTGCTTCAAATCAAACATGTTGCACATCAAATTAAAGCTTAGGTTCTCTTCTTTCCATCAATTGTTGGCTTTCCATCATAGCACAACCTGGCTGCTTAAAATCAGACATTTAGTATGGTCAATACCACACAGCTTTCAGAGCTGGCTCAGAGGTCAAATCTGTTCTGTATATTTAGCCTGGTCCTTCAGGCTAGCATGATCTGATTTACTGGAGTGACACCTCAATTTAAAGCTAAGATTCAGATTTTTTCATAGAGTCCAACATTGTTGATTTTATCGCTTCTGGTGGCTAGCAGCACACTGATGAATTATGGTTACATTCAGCTGTTTTCAAAAGGCCTGCAGCCAACAGGTTTTCTATTCTAACTTATCCTCCTGTATTTCTGGTAAACCTGCTTCAAATCAAACATGTTGCACATCAAATTAAAGCTTAGGTTCTCTTCTTTCCATCAATTGTTGGCTTTCCATCATAGCACAACCTGGCTGCTTAAAATCAGACATTTAGTGTGGTCAATACCACACAGCTTTCAGAGCTGGGTCAGAGGTCAAATCTGTTCTGTATATTTAGCCTGATTTTTCAGGCTAGCATGATCTGATTTACTGGAGTGACACCTCAATTTAAAGCTCAGATTCAGACCTTTTCATAGAGTCCAACATTGTTGATTTTACCCTCTCTGGTGGCTAGCAGCACACTGATGAATTATGGTTACATTCAGCTGTTTTCAAAAGGCCTGCAGCCAACTGGTTTTCTATTCTAACTTATCCTCCTGTATTTCTGGTAAACCTGCTTCAAATCAAACATGTTGCACATCAAATTAAAGCTTAGGTTCTCTTCTTTCCATCAATTGTTGGCTTTCCATCCTATCACAACCTGGCTGCTTAAAATCAGACATTTAGTGTGGTCAATACCACACAGCTTTCAGAGCTGGGTCAGAGGTCAAATCTGTTCTGTATATTTAGCCTGATTTTTCAGGCTAGCATGATCTGATTTACTGGAGTGACACCTCAATTTAAAGCTCAGATTCAGACCTTTTCATAGAGTCCAACATTGTTGATTTTACCCTCTCTGGTGGCTAGCAGCACACTGATGAATTATGGTTACATTCAGCTGTTTTCAAAAGGCCTGCAGCCAACTGGTTTTCTATTCTAACTTATCCTCCTGTATTTCTGGTAAACCTGCTTCAAATCAAACATGTTGCACATCAAATTAAAGCTTAGGTTCTCTTCTTTCCATCAATTGTTGGCTTTCCATCATAGCACAAGCTGGCTGCTTAAAATCAGACATTTAGTGTGGTCAATACCACACAGCTTTCAGAGCTGGGTCAGAGGTCAAATCTGTTCTGTATATTTAGCCTGGTCTTTCAGGCTAGCATGATCTGATTTACTGGAGTGACACCTCAATTTAAAGCTCAGATTCAGACCTTTTCATAGAGTCCAACATTGTTGATTTTACCCCTTCTGGTGGCTAGCAGCACACTGATGAATTATGGTTACATTCAGCTGTTTTCAAAAGGCCTGCAGCCAACTGGTTTTATATTCTAACTTATCCTCCTGTATTTCTGGTAAACCTGCTTCAAATCAAACATGTTGCACATCAAATTAAAGCTTAGGTTCTCTTCTTTCCATCAATTGTTGGCTTTCCATCATAGCACAAGCTGGCTGCTTAAAATCAGACATTTAGTGTGGTCAATACCACACAGCTTTCAGAGCTGGGTCAGAGGTCAAATCTGTTCTGTATATTTAGCCTGGTCTTTCAGGCTAGCATGATCTGATTTACTGGAGTGATACCTCAATTTAAAGCTCAGATTCAGACCTTTTCATAGAGTCCAACATTGTTGATTTTACCCTTTCTGGTGGCTAGCAGCACACTGATGAATTATGGTTACATTCAGCTGTTTTCAAAAGGCCTGTAGCCAATAGGTTTTATATTCTACCTTATCCTCCTGTATTTCTGGTAAACCTGCTTCAAATCAAACATGTTGCACATCAAATTAAAGCTTAGGTTCTCTTCTTTCCAACAATTGTTTGCTTTCCATCATAGCACAAGCTGGCTGCTTAAAATCAGACATTTAGTGTGGTCAATACCACACAGCTTTCAGAGCTGGGTCAGAGGTCAAATCTGTTCTGTATATTTAGCCTGGTCTTTCAGGCTAGCATGATCTGATTTACTGGAGTGACACCTCAATTTAAAGCTCAGATTCAGACCTTTTCATAGAGTCCAACATTGTTGATTTTACCCTCTCTGGTGGCTAGCAGCACACTGATGAATTATGGTTACATTCAGCTGTTTTCAAAAGGCCTGCAGCCAACTGGTTTTCTATTCTAACTTATCCTCCTGTATTTCTGGTAAACCTGCTTCAAATCAAACATGTTGCACATCAAATTAAAGCTTAGGTTCTCTTCTTTCCAACAATTGTTTGCTTTCCATCATAGCACAAGCTGGCTGCTTAAAATCAGACATTTAGTGTGGTCAATACCACACAGCTTTCAGAGCTGGGTCAGAGGTCAAATCTGTTCTGTATATTTAGCCTGGTCTTTCAGGCTAGCATGATCTGATTTACTGGAGTGACACCTCAATTTAAAGCTCAGATTCAGACCTTTTCATAGAGTCCAACATTGTTGATTTTACCCTCTCTGGTGGCTAGCAGCACACTGATGAATTATGGTTACATTCAGCTGTTTTCAAAAGGCCTGCAGCCAACTGGTTTTCTATTCTAACTTATCCTCCTGTATTTCTGGTAAACCTGCTTCAAATCAAACATGTTGCACATCAAATTAAAGCTTAGGTTCTCTTCTTTCCATCAATTGTTGGCTTTCCATCATAGCACAACCTGGCTGCTTAAAATCAGACATTTAGTATGGTCAATACCACACAGCTTTCAGAGCTGGGTCAGAGGTCAAATCTGTTCTGTATATTTAGCCTGGTCTTTCAGGCTAGCATGATCTGATTTACTGGAGTGATACCTCCATGTAAACCTCAGATTCAGACCTTTTCATAGAGTCCAACATTGTTGATTTTACCCCTTCTGGTGGCTAGCAGCACACTGATGAATTATGGTTACATTCAGCTGTTTTCCAAAGGCCTGCAGCCAACTGGTTTTATATTCTAACTTATCCTCCTGTATTTCTGGTAAACCTGCTTCAAATCAAACATGTTGCACATCAAATTAAAGCTTAGGTTCTCTTCTTTCCAACAATTGTTTGCTTTCCATCATAGCACAAGCTGGCTGCTTAAAATCAGACATTTAGTGTGGTCAATACCACACAGCTTTCAGAGCTGGGTCAGAGGTCAAATCTGTTCTGTATATTTAGCCTGGTCTTTCAGGCTAGCATGATCTGATTTACTGGAGTGACACCTCAATTTAAAGCTCAGATTCAGACCTTTTCATAGAGTCCAACATTGTTGATTTTACCCTTTCTGGTGGCTAGCAGCACACTGATGAATTATGGTTACATTCAGCTGTTTTCAAAAGGCCTGTAGCCAATAGGTTTTATATTCTACCTTATCCTCCTGTATTTCTGGTAAACCTGCTTCAAATCAAACATGTTGCACATCAAATTAAAGCTTAGGTTCTCTTCTTTCCAACAATTGTTTGCTTTCCATCATAGCACAAGCTGGCTGCTTAAAATCAGACATTTAGTGTGGTCAATACCACACAGCTTTCAGAGCTGGGTCAGAGGTCAAATCTGTTCTGTATATTTAGCCTGATTTTTCAGGCTAGCATGATCTGATTTACTGGAGTGACACCTCAATTTAAAGCTCAGATTCAGACCTTTTCATAGAGTCCAACATTGTTGATTTTACCCCTTCTGGTGGCTAGCAGCACACTGATGAATTATGGTTACATTCAGCTGTTTTCAAAAGGCCTGCAGCCAACAGGTTTTCTATTCTAACTTATCCTCCTGTATTTCTGGTAAACCTGCTTCAAATCAAACATGTTGCACATCAAATTAAAGCTTAGGTTCTCTTCTTTCCATCAATTGTTGGCTTTCCATCATAGCACAACCTGGCTGCTTAAAATAAGACATTTAGTGTGGTCAATACCACACAGCTTTCAGAGCTGGGTCAGAGGTCAAATCTGTTCTGTATATTTAGCCTGGTCTTTCAGGCTAGCATGATCTGATTTACTGGAGTGATACCTCCATGTAAACCTCAGATTCAGACCTTTTCATAGAGTCCAACATTGTTGATTTTAACCCTTCTGGTGGCTAGCAGCACACTGATGAATTATGGTTACATTCAGCTGTTTTCAAAAGGCCTGCAGCCAACTGGTTTTATATTCTAACTTATCCTCCTGTATTTCTGGTAAACCTGCTTCAAATCAAACATGTTGCACATCAAATTAAAGCTTAGGTTCTCTTCTTTCCAACAATTGTTTGCTTTCCATCATAGCACAAGCTGGCTGCTTAAAATCAGACATTTAGTGTGGTCAATACCACACAGCTTTCAGAGCTGGGTCAGAGGTCAAATCTGTTCTGTATATTTAGCCTGGTCTTTCAGGCTAGCATGATCTGATTTACTGGAGTGACACCTCAATTTAAAGCTCAGATTCAGACCTTTTCATAGAGTCCAACATTGTTGATTTTACCCTCTCTGGTGGCTAGCAGCACACTGATGAATTATGGTTACATTCAGCTGTTTTCAAAAGGCCTGCAGCCAACTGGTTTTCTATTCTAACTTATCCTCCTGTATTTCTGGTAAACCTGCTTCAAATCAAACATGTTGCACATCAAATTAAAGCTTAGGTTCTCTTCTTTCCATCAATTGTTGGCTTTCCATCATAGCACAACCTGGCTGCTTAAAATCAGACATTTAGTATGGTCAATACCACACAGCTTTCAGAGCTGGGTCAGAGGTCAAATCTGTTCTGTATATTTAGCCTGGTCTTTCAGGCTAGCATGATCTGATTTACTGGAGTGACACCTCAATTTAAAGCTCAGATTCAGACCTTTTCATAGAGTCCAACATTGTTGATTTTACCCTTTCTGGTGGCTAGCAGCACACTGATGAATTATGGTTACATTCAGCTGTTTTCAAAAGGCCTGTAGCCAATAGGTTTTATATTCTACCTTATCCTCCTGTATTTCTGGTAAACCTGCTTCAAATCAAACATGTTGCACATCAAATTAAAGCTTAGGTTCTCTTCTTTCCAACAATTGTTTGCTTTCCATCATAGCACAAGCTGGCTGCTTAAAATCAGACATTTAGTGTGGTCAATACCACACAGCTTTCAGAGCTGGGTCAGAGGTCAAATCTGTTCTGTATATTTAGCCTGGTCTTTCAGGCTAGCATGATCTGATTTACTGGAGTGACACCTCAATTTAAAGCTCAGATTCAGACCTTTTCATAGAGTCCAACATTGTTGATTTTACCCTCTCTGGTGGCTAGCAGCACACTGATGAATTATGGTTACATTCAGCTGTTTTCAAAAGGCCTGCAGCCAACTGGTTTTCTATTCTAACTTATCCTCCTGTATTTCTGGTAAACCTGCTTCAAATCAAACATGTTGCACATCAAATTAAAGCTTAGGTTCTCTTCTTTCCATCAATTGTTGGCTTTCCATCATAGCACAACCTGGCTGCTTAAAATCAGACATTTAGTATGGTCAATACCACACAGCTTTCAGAGCTGGCTCAGAGGTCAAATCTGTTCTGTATATTTAGCCTGGTCCTTCAGGCTAGCATGATCTGATTTACTGGAGTGACACCTCAATTTAAAGCTAAGATTCAGATTTTTTCATAGAGTCCAACATTGTTGATTTTATCGCTTCTGGTGGCTAGCAGCACACTGATGAATTATGGTTACATTCAGCTGTTTTCAAAAGGCCTGCAGCCAACAGGTTTTCTATTCTAACTTATCCTCCTGTATTTCTGGTAAACCTGCTTCAAATCAAACATGTTGCACATCAAATTAAAGCTTAGGTTCTCTTCTTTCCATCAATTGTTGGCTTTCCATCATAGCACAACCTGGCTGCTTAAAATCAGACATTTAGTGTGGTCAATACCACACAGCTTTCAGAGCTGGGTCAGAGGTCAAATCTGTTCTGTATATTTAGCCTGATTTTTCAGGCTAGCATGATCTGATTTACTGGAGTGACACCTCAATTTAAAGCTCAGATTCAGACCTTTTCATAGAGTCCAACATTGTTGATTTTACCCTCTCTGGTGGCTAGCAGCACACTGATGAATTATGGTTACATTCAGCTGTTTTCAAAAGGCCTGCAGCCAACTGGTTTTCTATTCTAACTTATCCTCCTGTATTTCTGGTAAACCTGCTTCAAATCAAACATGTTGCACATCAAATTAAAGCTTAGGTTCTCTTCTTTCCATCAATTGTTGGCTTTCCATCCTATCACAACCTGGCTGCTTAAAATCAGACATTTAGTGTGGTCAATACCACACAGCTTTCAGAGCTGGGTCAGAGGTCAAATCTGTTCTGTATATTTAGCCTGATTTTTCAGGCTAGCATGATCTGATTTACTGGAGTGACACCTCAATTTAAAGCTCAGATTCAGACCTTTTCATAGAGTCCAACATTGTTGATTTTACCCTCTCTGGTGGCTAGCAGCACACTGATGAATTATGGTTACATTCAGCTGTTTTCAAAAGGCCTGCAGCCAACTGGTTTTCTATTCTAACTTATCCTCCTGTATTTCTGGTAAACCTGCTTCAAATCAAACATGTTGCACATCAAATTAAAGCTTAGGTTCTCTTCTTTCCATCAATTGTTGGCTTTCCATCATAGCACAAGCTGGCTGCTTAAAATCAGACATTTAGTGTGGTCAATACCACACAGCTTTCAGAGCTGGGTCAGAGGTCAAATCTGTTCTGTATATTTAGCCTGGTCTTTCAGGCTAGCATGATCTGATTTACTGGAGTGACACCTCAATTTAAAGCTCAGATTCAGACCTTTTCATAGAGTCCAACATTGTTGATTTTACCCCTTCTGGTGGCTAGCAGCACACTGATGAATTATGGTTACATTCAGCTGTTTTCAAAAGGCCTGCAGCCAACTGGTTTTATATTCTAACTTATCCTCCTGTATTTCTGGTAAACCTGCTTCAAATCAAACATGTTGCACATCAAATTAAAGCTTAGGTTCTCTTCTTTCCATCAATTGTTGGCTTTCCATCATAGCACAAGCTGGCTGCTTAAAATCAGACATTTAGTGTGGTCAATACCACACAGCTTTCAGAGCTGGGTCAGAGGTCAAATCTGTTCTGTATATTTAGCCTGGTCTTTCAGGCTAGCATGATCTGATTTACTGGAGTGATACCTCCATGTAAACCTCAGATTCAGACCTTTTCATAGAGTCCAACATTGTTGATTTTAACCCTTCTGGTGGCTAGCAGCACACTGATGAATTATGGTTACATTCAGCTGTTTTCAAAAGGCCTGCAGCCAACTGGTTTTATATTCTACCTTATCCTCCTGTATTTCTGGTAAACCTGCTTCAAATCAAACATGTTGCACATCAAATTAAAGCTTAGGTTCTCTTCTTTCCAACAATTGTTGGCTTTCCATCATAGCACAACCTGGCTGCTTAAAATCAGACATTTAGTATGGTCAATACCACACAGCTTTCAGAGCTGGGTCAGAGGTCAAATCTGTTCTGTATATTTAGCCTGGTCCTTCAGGCTAGCATGATCTGATTTACTGGAGTGACACCTCAATTTAAAGCTAAGATTCAGACCTTTTCATAGAGTCCAACATTGTTGAGTTTACCCCTTCTGGTGGCTAGCAGCACACTGATGAATTATGGTTACATTCAGCTGTTTTCAAAAGGCCTGCAGCCAACAGGTTTTCTATTCTAACTTATCCTCCTGTATTTCTGGTAAACCTGCTTCAAATCAAACATGTTGCACATCAAATTAAAGCTTAGGTTCTCTTCTTTCCATCAATTGTTGGCTTTCCATCCTATCACAACCTGGCTGCTTAAAATCAGACATTTAGTGTGGTCAATACCACACAGCTTTCAGAGCTGGGTCAGAGGTCAAATCTGTTCTGTATATTTAGCCTGATTTTTCAGGCTAGCATGATCTGATTTACTGGAGTGACACCTCAATTTAAAGCTCAGATTCAGACCTTTTCATAGAGTCCAACATTGTTGATTTTACCCCTTCTGGTGGCTAGCAGCACACTGATGAATTATGGTTACTTTCAGCTGTTTTCAAAAGGCCTGCAGCCAACTGGTTTTATATTCTACCTTATCCTCCTGTATTTCTGGTAAACCTGCTTCAAATCAAACATGTTGCACATCAAATTAAAGCTTAGGTTCTCTTCTTTCCAACAATTGTTGGCTTTCCATCATAGCACAAGCTGGCTGCTTAAAATCAGACATTTAGTGTGGTCAATACCACACAGCTTTCAGAGCTGGGTCAGAGGTCAAATCTGTTCTGTATATTTAGCCTGGTCTTTCAGGCTAGCATGATCTGATTTACTGGAGTGAAACCTCAATTTAAAGCTAAGATTCAGACCTTTTCATAGAGTCCAACATTGTTGATTTTACCCCTTCTGGTGGCTAGCAGCACACTGATGAATTATGGTTACATTCAGCTGTTTTCAAAAGGCCTGCAGCCAACAGGTTTTATATTCTACCTTATCCTCCTGTATTTCTGGTAAACCTGCTTCAAATCAAACATGTTGCACATCAAATTAAAGCTTAGGTTCTCTTCTTTCCATCAATTGTTGGCTTTCCATCATAGCACAACCTGGCTGCTTAAAATCAGACATTTAGTGTGGTCAATACCACACAGCTTTCAGAGCTGGGTCAGAGGTCAAATCTGTTCTGTATATTTAGCCTGGTCTTACAGGCTAGCATGATCTGATTTACTGGAGTGATACCTCCATGTAAACCTCAGATTCAGACCTTTTCATAGAGTCCAACATTGTTGATTTTAACCCTTCTGGTGGCTAGCAGCACACTGATGAATTATGGTTACATTCAGCTGTTTTCAAAAGGCCTGCAGCCAACTGGTTTTATATTCTACCTTATCCTCCTGTATTTCTGGTAAACCTGCTTCAAATCAAACATGTTGCACATCAAATTAAAGCTTAGGTTCTCTTCTTTCCAACAATTGTTTGCTTTCCATCATAGCACAAGCTGGCTGCTTAAAATCAGACATTTAGTGTGGTCAATACCACACAGCTTTCAGAGCTGGGTCAGAGGTCAAATCTGTTCTGTATATTTAGCCTGGTCTTTCAGGCTAGCATGATCTGATTTACTGGAGTGACACCTCAATTTAAAGCTCAGATTCAGACCTTTTCATAGAGTCCAACATTGTTGATTTTACCCTCTCTGGTGGCTAGCAGCACACTGATGAATTATGGTTACATTCAGCTGTTTTCAAAAGGCCTGCAGCCAACTGGTTTTCTATTCTAACTTATCCTCCTGTATTTCTGGTAAACCTGCTTCAAATCAAACATGTTGCACATCAAATTAAAGCTTAGGTTCTCTTCTTTCCATCAATTGTTGGCTTTCCATCATAGCACAACCTGGCTGCTTAAAATCAGACATTTAGTATGGTCAATACCACACAGCTTTCAGAGCTGGGTCAGAGGTCAAATCTGTTCTGTATATTTAGCCTGGTCTTTCAGGCTAGCATGATCTGATTTACTGGAGTGACACCTCAATTTAAAGCTCAGATTCAGACCTTTTCATAGAGTCCAACATTGTTGATTTTACCCTCTCTGGTGGCTAGCAGCACACTGATGAATTATGGTTACATTCAGCTGTTTTCAAAAGGCCTGCAGCCAACTGGTTTTATATTCTACCTTATCCTCCTGTATTTCTGGTAAACCTGCTTCAAATCAAACATGTTGCACATCAAATTAAAGCTTAGGTTCTCTTCTTTCCAACAATTGTTTGCTTTCCATCATAGCACAAGCTGGCTGCTTAAAATCAGACATTTAGTGTGGTCAATACCACACAGCTTTCAGAGCTGGGTCAGAGGTCAAATCTGTTCTGTATATTTAGCCTGGTCTTTCAGGCTAGCATGATCTGATTTACTGGAGTGATACCTCAATTTAAAGCTCAGATTCAGACCTTTTCATAGAGTCCAACATTGTTGATTTTACCCTTTCTGGTGGCTAGCAGCACACTGATGAATTATGGTTACATTCAGCTGTTTTCAAAAGGCCTGTAGCCAATAGGTTTTATATTCTACCTTATCCTCCTGTATTTCTGGTAAACCTGCTTCAAATCAAACATGTTGCACATCAAATTAAAGCTTAGGTTCTCTTCTTTCCATCAATTGTTGGCTTTCCATCCTATCACAACCTGGCTGCTTAAAATCAGACATTTAGTGTGGTCAATACCACACAGCTTTCAGAGCTGGGTCAGAGGTCAAATCTGTTCTGTATATTTAGCCTGATTTTTCAGGCTAGCATGATCTGATTTACTGGAGTGACACCTCAATTTAAAGCTCAGATTCAGACCTTTTCATAGAGTCCAACATTGTTGATTTTACCCCTTCTGGTGGCTAGCAGCACACTGATGAATTATGGTTACATTCAGCTGTTTTCAAAAGGCCTGCAGCCAACTGGTTTTATATTCTAACTTATCCTCCTGTATTTCTGGTAAACCTGCTTCAAATCAAACATGTTGCACATCAAATTAAAGCTTCGGTTCTCTTCTTTCCATCAATTGTTGGGTTTCCATCATAGCACAACCTGGCTGCTTAAAATCAGACATTTAGTGTGGTCAATACCACACAGCTTTCAGAGCTGGTTCAGAGGTCAAATCTGTTCTGTATATTTAGCCTGGTCTTTCAGGCTAGCATGATCTGATTTACTGGAGTGACACCTCAATTAAAAGCTCAGATTCAGACCTTTTCATAGACTCCAACATTGTTCATTTTAAACCTTCTGGTGGCTAGCAGCACACTGATGAATTATGGTTACATTCAGCTGTTTTCAAAAGGCCTGCAGCCAACAGGTTTTCTATTCTAACTTATCCTCCTGTATTTCTGGTAAACCTGCTTCAAATCAAACATGTTGCACATCAAATTAAATCTTAGGTTCTCTTCTTTCCATCAATTGTTGGCTTGCCATCATCCTATCACAACCTGGCTGCTTAAAATCAGACATTTAGTATGGTCAATACCACACAGCTTTCAGAGCTGGGTCAGAGGTCAAATCTGTTCTGTATATTTAGCCTGGTCTTTCAGGCTAGCATGATCTGATTTACTGGAGTGACACCTCAATTTAAAGCTCAGATTCAGACCTTTTCATAGAGTCCAACATTGTTGAGTTTACCCCTTCTGGTGGCTAGCAGCACACTGATGAAGTATGGTTACATTCAGCTGTTTTCAAAAGGCCTGCAGCCAACTGGTTTTCTATTCTAACTTATCCTCCTGTATTTCTGGTAAACCTGCTTCAAATCAAACATGTTGCACATCAAATTAAAGCTTAGGTTCTCTTCTTTCCATCAATTGTTTGCTTTCCATCATAGCACAACCTGGCTGCTTAAAATAAGACATTTAGTGTGGTCAATACCACACAGCTTTCAGAGCTGGGTCAGAGGTCAAATCTGTTCTGTATATTTAGCCTGGTCTTTCAGGCTAGCATGATCTGATTTACTGGAGTGACACCTCAATTTAAAGCTCAGATTCAGACCTTTTCATAGAGTCCAACATTGTTGAGTTTACCCCTTCTGGTGGCTAGCAGCACACTGATGAATTATGGTTACATTCAGCTGTTTTCAAAAGGCCTGCAGCCAACTGGTTTTATATTCTAACTTATCCTCCTGTATTTCTGGTAAACCTGCTTCAAATCAAACATGTTGCACATCAAATTAAAGCTTAGGTTCTCTTCTTTCCAACAATTGTTGGCTTTCCATCATAGCACATCCTGGATGCTTAAAATCAGACATTTAGTGTGGTCAATACCACACAGCTTTCAGAGCTGGGTCAGAGGTCAAATCTGTTCTGTATATTGTAAATGCAAAAATTTACTTCACCTGTTGTGGGTCAAAATGAATAAGCAAGGTTCAAGAGTCTTCTGTGGATTCTTTATTCAGCCATGCATGGTTCAGTTCAGTGTTCCAAACAAGCAACAAAGAAGTGACAAAGAACGGAGTTTAGGATCCACTTATATAGGTTAAAGTAAACAAAACTATAAATCTTGGCTCATAGCCAAACCCACTTGGTTCAAAACCAAACCCACTAGTTCGGACTTTTTACTGCGTGTCCACCTATAGAATCATTTAAAACCACATATAACCATATATAGTTATCATGCATGCATTCAAGCACTGATTACATCATTGTAGTAAGCAGGACAAAAAACACTCCACTTTCCAGGACAAAGGAAAGCAAGAACAGAGTGTACTATCCATATAAAAAAGCACATTATACATTTTATTTCTTACATTCCTCCCTTTTGTCACAAGGTGACAACTTAGATTAAAATAAAATAATGCAAAATGCAGCCTATTCTATATAGTACATCACTTAAACAGTGAGGAAAACATTTCTTCTAAAGTTACAAGCAAGCCATACCCAATGTAGATAAAAACAAAAAATAAAAGAATACAGCTGAAAACAACATTCCATCTCAATACATTCAATTCCCTATTCAGCATGAGATTAACAAACATGTCCTATATTGTTTCTCCATAACATAACAATACAGGGTACATCACAGGATTAATCAAATATCATTCGTTTGGTCAGAGAAGTCACAAAGCTATATTCACATTTACGTCTTTGTATTTTCAGACACAATCACTACTGAACTTTAGTGATCATCATCACCACAGTAAGGAGGAATCCACTCTTCTGGTGGAGTTCGCATTTTAACATACTGCTGTACCGCACCACCAACCACACCACCTAACCACCTATATATGAGAGCACGCATACACGTCAAAGTACACGTACAAAAGCAAAGAACTATGCCTAACACAATTACAACTGGAATCAATAATTGTATCAACATGGCTCCCCAAGGTCCTAATCTATCAGTTAACCATACTTGGAAACTATAACCTGCTGATGCCGAGGGACCAAAAGCATCTCTGATTACTTCCAAAGCATCAATAACACCAGTAAGATTATCTGTATTATCGGGAATCAGAGTGAAACAAACATCACCAGTAAGATTTAAGGTAGTACAAAGTCCTCCTGTCTTAGCCATAATATAATCCAATGCCATTTCATGTTTTAGTAGAGTAAGCCTATGTGATTTACTAGTCTCTTTAAGCCATTTAAACCCTGCAATAGTCTCATTAGCAAAAGCAGACATAGTATAAGTAATGTTGTCAATGTGATCGGCTAGATAAGTAACACCATAGTGTGGAAAAAGGCCTATTGCCCACTTTTCACCCAAAGATATTCTCCAATGATACGATTCTATATTATGAAACTTAGCCAAATCACGTTTATGCAAACGTTCAGCATGGTGATCAGCCTTAGAGTCAACTGGGACCATATGTAAATTAGTAATGGTCAGATTTGCAAGAAAACAACAGCCTGACCATTTTGCAGGAAGAAACAAGTAAGCTTTAGTTCCACAAATCCAATACACAAAAGGAAAAGGAAGAAAACCTCCTTCCATAGAGTAGGGGAGCAATGTGCTTACCAAGACAGTATTATCTTCTATACGCATTTTAATTTCTAGTGAATCATCTTTAGCAGTATATGCTTGATAACTCCTACATCTAGATATACCCAAATACGAACCTGTACTATTTTGACAAACACAACCTCCTTCACGTGCAGGTGGCAACCGAGGGCGTTCAATAGGCACACCAGGATTTAAGTCTTTTGATGGGGCTGGCCACAAATTAGCACAGCACCAATCAAGGCAAGCTTCTAACCTAGGCACATTAACATCCCCTTCCCAATATTTGTTTTCCTTAACACATTCAGAATAATTCATAGACCTATTTGAACGATCCATAATAATATACACAGCAAACAATTCACAAGGAAAAGGATGAGCTTCAAGGTCAAAAGGACGATTAGCAACATGAGTCGTCTTATATGCAGCAATAACAGATTGATTCGGATAAACTTGGTCTCTCATATACATAAGGAAATTGTACCAATGATTATTAGCAGGATTATATGGATCTATCAAATCAGAGGTAGCATCAAATCCATACGGCTTCCAATTCAGTATAGCCCGCTTCTTTCTTTTCAATGAGGATACCGTGTCTTTCCAAATTGTCAGTCCGTCACTGTGTTCCATGTCTGCGTCTTCAATATCAGTGTGCATGTCGGTGTTGGGAGTAAGTGAGCTCGTGCGCTCTGACGACTTCCGCTCTCCAGGATCATCTGGAGGTGTGCTCCATGGTTGCACAACGAGGAGGGTGATGATTACACCCACAAAGAATGCCGCCATCTGGACTCTATGA
The DNA here is from genome assembly GCF_048128805.1 of Centroberyx gerrardi. NCBI lineage: Eukaryota > Metazoa > Chordata > Actinopteri > Beryciformes > Berycidae > Centroberyx > Centroberyx gerrardi. The sequence continues at coordinate 23,316,399 of NC_136019.1, read as the reverse complement.
CAGGCATCTTCTCCTAAGCCCCACAGACCAGGCTTACGCTGGGGTGGAGTCATCTCGAGGTAAGGATTTACACTGGGATGCGTGAATCCAGGTGTCTCTCTCAGCTATACGGACTGCAGTTGGTGTAGTCAACAACACCTGGAATGGTCCAGTCCAACGAGGTTGATGCCAGTACTTCCTTCTCAGATCCTTTACCACCACCCAGTCCCCTGGTTGGATAGTATGGAGTTGTGCTGTGATGGGTTCAGGAAGAGCAGCTTTCACCTTCGGAAAGATAACCTTCAGAACATTGTTAAGGGCACAACAATACTCCATCATATCATCATCTAGACCAACCAGAGTAAGCCTATTCTGGGGAAAAGGTGTATTAGTCATACGCATGGGACGCCCCGTAAGTACTTCATAAGGGGAAAGTCCAGTGGTTTGATGTGGACGACCCCTCATGTACATCAGCGCAAGAGGTAAGACCTCAACCCATGTTAGCTGCGTTTCAGCTATCAACTTTGTGAGTTTTCCTTTCAAGGTCTGATTCGCTCTTTCCACTGCACCTCCACTAGCTGGATGGTAGGCACAGTGTGTCTTCAAATTTATTCGCAAACTCTCCGAAAGGCTCTGAATCACATTATTTACAAAATGAGAGCCATTGTCACTAGTCAATTTTGATGGGAGCCCCCATCTTGGAATGATTTCTCTCAGCAGAGCCTTTGCTACCGAAACAGCTGTAGCATGTCTGCAAGGAAAACATTCGATCCATTTAGAAAACATATCTACCACCACTAGGCAGTATTTATATCCCCTACATGGAGTGAGTTCGATGAAATCCATCATCAAATGTTCAAAAGGGCCCTCTGGCCTTGGATGCGCAGAGAGAGGCATGTCTGTTCCTCTACCTACATTATTTGTAGCACAAATGACACATTTCTTACAAAAATTTTCAGCAAATGTAGAAAAACCTGGCGCATACCAAAATTTATTTACAGTGTCTAACATTCCCCTTTTCGATACATGGTCAGAACCATGAGACAATTTTGCCAGGAAAGGGAATGTAGCACGTGGCAAAACAGGTAACCCATCCGGGCTAACCCAAACCCCTGAATCAAGGGGCTTGCACCCGTTCCTCGACCAGGAAGAAACTTCCTCCTTATCGGCTCCTCCCTGCACAAGAGAAACGTCATGGAAAGAGAAAAAATCATCCTGGGAAGATAGATGCATCTGCAAAGTTGGGGAGACAGGTGAAAGAGCAGCAGCTTTAGCAGCTGCTCTTTCCACATTACTTGTATGAGCCTGACATTTACACACAGCAACAGAATTCGGAAGAAGAAGGGCTGACAGAAGATTAACAATGAGAGATCTATGAGCAATAGGTTTCCCATTGGAAGCTATGAACCCACGGTTGCTCCAAAGAGCATGAAAATTATGACACACATTAAAAGCATACTGAGAATCAGTATAGACTGTAATATTCTTACCAGCACCTAGAATAAAAGCACGAGTTAAGGCAAAGAGTTCTGCTGCTTGCGCAGAAAGATGTCCCGGAAGCTTAGCACTTTCAACAACATCATGTGAAGTGCAAACAGCATAAGCAACACAAGGAATACCCTCTTCCCTTTGTGCTGAACCATCTACAAAGAAAACACAGTCAGGATTAGTCAATGGTGTATCAAACAAGGCATCGCGAGGTTTCATAGCAATGTCAATCACTTGCAAACAGCAGTGGGGTTCACCATCTTCTGCTGTAGGAAGAAGTGTAGAAGGGTTAAGAACAGTACAACGCTTCAGAGTGACATGAGACATAGTGAGTAGAACATTCTGCCAATGCAGCATTTTCGCAGGAGTCAAATGAGCAGTCTTAGCCTGTAGGATAAGAGAATGAACAGCATGTGGAACATGAACAGTTAAAGGACACATAGCAACAAGATCGGCAGTTGCAAGAACAGCTTCAGTAGCTGCAGCAACAGACCTGAGGCACGAGACCATTGCTCTCTCAGTTGTAGACAGATGTTTAGAAAAATAACCAACAGGACGTTGCTTATCACCATGGGACTGAGTTAAAACAGCTGACATAAACCCATCTCGTTCAGAGACAAACAGATTAAAGGGTTTACTATGGTCAGGGAGTCCTAAACAAGGAGAACTAGAAAGAGCCAATTTCAAGTCAGTAAATGCTTTGTCAGCTTCAGTAGTCCAAGTCAAGGAGTCAGTCATGGCCAGATGTTTACCACCGAATGTGATATCATATAGAGGTTGAGATATCTCTGCATAGTCACGTATCCACGGGCGGCAATAGCCTACAAGACCCAAAAACGACATCATTCGCTGTTTAGTTTGAGGTTTTGGTACCTCCAAAATTGCAGTAACGCGTTCGGGACAGAGTTTACGACCTTCAGGTGTGACTATATGTCCTAAATACCGCACGGACTGTGAAACCAGCTGGAGTTTGGTTTTTGAGACCTTGTGTCCGTTCTCTGCTAAATAACAGAGAAGGGAGACAGTGTCTTTTTTGCAGGCCTGCTCAGAAGTAGAACACAACAAAAGATCATCCACATACTGTATCAATGTACTACCACAAGGAGCCTCCCAGCCTGAGAGGTTCTCAGCTACAGCCAAAGCAAACAAAGTGGGGCTGCTTGAGAAACCCTGAGGCATACGAGTCCATGTGTAGCGTTTACCATTGAAAGTGAAAGCAAACCAGAACTGGGAGTCAGGATGCACAGGAATGCTGAAAAAAGCATTAGCCAGATCAATCACAGTAAACCAACAAGAATTAGATGGGACTTGAGACATCAGAGTTACCACATTTGGTACTGTGGGCGCTGGATGTTGCACAGCGTCATTTACAGCTCTCAAATCCTGAACAGGTCTCCAACCACCATTAGGCTTCCTAATGGGCAGAAGAGGGGTATTACAAGGAGAGTGAGGACATTCCACAATGGCACCCTGTTTTTGTAATGACTCAATAACAGGAGCAATTCCCTCCACAGCCTCTAGGCTGAGGGGATATTGCCTCTTACATGGTCTGAAAGAGGATTTAGGTTCTACCACTATAGGTGTTGCAGTTTTCATACTACCACAATCAAATCTACTACTAGCCCATAGTGTAGGCGGAACCATAGAGATCATATTCTCCTCTTCAGTTGTTAAAGGCATATGAACAAAAGAAGTGGTATCTGGTTCTTGATTAGAAAGAACATCCTCATCTACATGCTCTGTCAAATCCCAAAAATAACCCTCATGTGTTGTCATAGTGAAAATACCTAGCGTCTTGGAAAGAAAGAAAGAGAGGAAAGAATGATGCCTTCCGGACTGCAGTACATATTTATTCCCAAAGCACACATTAGATCACGCCCTAACAAATTCACTGGACAAAAATCTGTCAACAAGAACGGATGATCTCCTATGTAATCACCATGAGTGACAGAAAGTGGTTCAGAAATCGGTTCTAACACCGGGACTCCTGATGAGCCAACTGTTTTAAGAAATTTTGTCGATTTAGGCGCATTTGGGAGTAATTTGGACTGCACAACGGAAACATCAGCACCAGAATCAACCAAAAAGGGCACTACTACATTTCCTACTTTCAAACTTAATTTAGCTGCTTTCTGTTTCTGTGGGTCTAATTTAGTATACTGACCATAAGTTATAATAGGGCCAGTGTCTGCCTGTCCATCTGAACTATCTTGTTGATCTATCTGACCTGTCCCCGCTGTCTCCTATTGGTTAGCTGGCTGAAATCCTGGAGCATTCACAGATAGGCTTGAGGGGGGTGCATGTGGCCAGGATCCATCAGGTGCATTCTCATGTCTTTGTATGCCAGACCTGTGTTCTGATGAACAATCACGAGCCATATGACCATACCCCCCACAGTTGAAACACCTTAGACGTTGCTGGTTGTAAAACTGTGTGGATGGCTGTCTTCCATAGCCTCTTCCTCCACGTCCTCGTCCTCTTCCTCGTCCTCTGCGCATTTCATTGCCCCAAGTTCCCGTCTGTTGATAAAACATTAACTGTGCAGTTTGGATTTTCTTACTGTGTCTTTGCTCGATGTCAGTCTGGTTCCTTTCAGCATGAAGGACATGAGCCCAGACTTCGCTGAGAGGTTTGGTTTCCCAGGCGATGCACGTGGCCACGGTTTGGCTCTTCAGCATCGGATGAAGGCCTTGTATCAACGCATTCTTCAGCAGACTATTATAGGCATCATTATCCTGGTCAACTCCTGAATGGGCAGCAAACACAGATTCCATTCTAGCACGATAATCAGTAGCAGACTCACCATCATTTTGCTTGGTCCTGTAGATGTCGGGCCAACTGGTACGTAAGGGATATGCTGTTTTCACAGCAGTATAGAGCTCATCCATCTGATCTCTGTAGCTGTGACTGCCTGGATCATGATTTGTGTCCCAACTGGCTGGCTTGATGTTCGGCCATCTCAACAGAAAACACCTGCGACATACTGCTTCCACCTCTGCCAATGTAGGATTATACATTATCAACAACTGTTGCATTGCGATCACCCATTTCTCACCTCCAGTTTTATTGGGGTCCGGCAATTCTGTGGCAACTTCCTTCAGTTCATCAGGTTGCCATGGCCTGTAGACCAAGACATGCGACTGCCAAAGACCTTTTCCATCATCTGGCTGTGGATTCGGATATATCATCATGGGCATCTGATTCACTGTCTCTGTCTGTAGGTTTGCTGCCATACTACGAGTCTGTGGGCGGTGTGTAACAGGAGTACCAGAGGCGAAACCTACATTTGAAGGAGGAGTTAAAAACCCCAATGAAGCCTCCTTCTCCTTGAGCTCAGACCCTCCCACAGTTTGTAGTGTTGGATAAACATTAGATGGTTGAGGTGGAGCCTGAGATGTAGGAGGGGCTGAAACTGCCTTCTTCAGAACCGCCCCCTCATCTTCATCATCCTCTTCGTCACTCTCGTCATCACGCATTCCTGAAGGTGGAGCTATGCGAGAAAGAGCATAGGGGGGAGGCAGATCCCTCTCTCTGTCCCTAAGTTTCTTCATCTTTTTCTTTCTTCTAACCCTTTCTTCTGTTTCCTTACATACCTCTGCTGTTCCTTTTGAGAGCATTATATTAGCTGCGGACTTAACTGCCTTAGCCTCTGCTTCTCGCTCCCACTTTTGGAAAGCATGCCAATTTACCTTCTTTTTGCTCTTCTCACTCAATCTCATCTTTTCCTTCTCTTCTTTTTCTTCCAACATAACCCTACATCTGGTTAAACAATTTACACTCAAAGTACCTCTCATGGGGAAAATACCTTCAGTAACATAGTGCCAGAGCGGAACCTCATCAACCACACTTTTACCCCATTTGTCTGCCATCACTTTTACAGGACCTACTAAGGGGTCTGTAAGTGGCTCTAATTTGTCCAATGTATTTCCCATCTTTCACCCAGTTGTGGTTGCCTTCCCTATTTTTTTTTTCTTCACACAATTAAATCCCCCTAAACAATAACTATCGCAAAAACTAATAATCCCTATATTACAATCAATAATTAGTGTCTACAGTTCACAGATTTTAAAATACTCCTTCCCAACATACACTCTTAAGTCCTATACCTTGACCACACGTCGTATAACTCCATTCACACAATGCCAATGGAATGTAGCATGATATCAGCCAGGTAGTTTGTACGACACTTTCGTTCAGAGCAACGTACCCCTTGTGTGGATAAATACCCACAGGACACTGATATCACCACTTCATTCCCATCCACTCACAGTACATCACAAACAATATCTCCCCTTAAAAACTGTTTTTTTTTTTTATTTTTCACTTTGGATCCCTTTCTACCCCCTGGGCTATGTCTCTTTCTACCCCCTGGGCTTTGTCCCTGACAATCTTCCTTATCTAATAACGGCAACCTCCCCGAGGCCCAACTATGCTCCCTGAGCTAACATTTTATGCCTCCCTGAACTACCTAGGGTTCTCTCTCCCTACAACTATGTAAAGACCTCCCTGAGGAAAAATTTTTACTCCCTCCCTGAGGAAGAGAAAAAAAATTCACAGAAACTCACCACTTGCTCTCTTAAAACGGATGGACGACCCACTGAACACCGCCCTCGCTGATTTCAGGCGGGATCCAGGCCCCCCTTTTTCTGGAGCGGAATTCTCCCTGAGTCTCCTGGAGACTCCTGTGCACAGTTGAACCCTCAGTCAGTCTCAGACGGCGCTCAGTGATGTGTCCATCCCATCCTCGTCGCCAAACTGTAAATGCAAAAATTTACTTCACCCGTTGTGGGTCAAAATGAATAAGCAAGGTTCAAGAGTCTTCTGTGGATTCTTTATTCAGCCATGCATGGTTCAGTTCAGAGAAAGAACGGAGTTTAGGATCCACTTATATAGGTTAAAGTAAACAAAACTATAAATCTTGGCTCATAGCCAAACCCACTTGGTTCAAAACCAAACCCACTAGTTCGGACTTTTTACTGCGTGTCCACCTATAGAATCATTTAAAACCACACATAACCATATATAGTTATCATGCATGCATTCAAGCACTGATTACATCATTGTAGTAAGCAGGACAAAAAACACTCCACTTTCCAGGACAAAGGAAAGCAAGAACAGAGTGTACTATCCATATAAAAAAGCACATTATACATTTTATTTCTTACAATATTTAGCCTGGTCTTTCAGGCTAGCATGATCTGATTTACTGGAGTGACACCTCAATTTAAAGCTCAGATTCAGACCTTTTCATAGAGTCCAACATTGTTCATTTTAAACCTTCTGGTGGCTAGCAGCACACTGATGAATTATGGTTATATTCAGCTGTTTTTAAAAGGCCTGCAGCCAACTGGTTTTATATTCTAACTTATCCTCCTGTATTTCTGGTAAACCTGCTTCAAATCAAACATGTTGCACATCAAATTAAAGCTTAGGTTCTCTTCTTTCCATCAATTGTTGGCTTTCCATCCTATCACAACCTGGCTGCTTAAAATCAGACATTTAGTATGGTCAATACCACACAGCTTTCAGAGCTGGGTCAGAGGTCAAATCTGTTCTGTATATTTAGCCTGGTCTTTCAGGCTAGCATGATCTAATTTACTGGAGTGACACCTCAATTTAAAGCTCAGATTCAGACCTTTTCATAGAGCCCAACATTGTTCATTTTAAACCTTCTGGTGGCTAGCAGCACACTGATGAATTATGGTTACATTCAGCTGTTTTCAAAAGGCCTGCAGCCAACAGGTTTTATATTCTAACTTATCCTCCTGTATTTCTGGTAAACCTGCTTCAAATCAAACATGTTGCACATCAAATTAAAGCTTAGGTTCTCTTCTTTCCATCAATTGTTGGCTTTCCATCATAACACAACCTGGCTGCTTAAAATCAGACATTTAGTGTGGTCAATACCACACAGCTTTCAGAGCTGGGTCAGAGGTCAAATCTGTTCTGTATATTTAGCCTGGTCTTTCAGGCTGTAGTCAGCTCAGCCAATCAGCAGTCATATAATACTCAAATTTAATCAGCTCAGCCAATCAGCAGTCATATAAAACAAGCCTGTAGTGAGTTCAACCAATCAGCAGCCATGTAATATTTCCCTGTAGTCAGCTCAGCCAATCAGAAGTCATGTAACATCTGCCTGTAGTCAGCTCAGCCAATCAGCAGTCGTGTAACACTATACTGTATTCAGCTCAGCCAATCAGCAGCCATGTAACACTCAAATGTAGTCGGCTCAGCCAATCAGAAATCATGTAACACTAGCCTGTAGTCAGCTCAGCCAATCAGCAGCCGTGTAACACTAGCCTGTAGTCAGCTCAGCCAATCAGCAGTCGTGTAACACTAGCCTTTAGTCAGCGCAGCCAATCAGTAGAACTGTAACACTAGCCTGTAGTCAGGTCAGCCAATCAGCAGTCATGTAAAATAACACTGTAGTCAGCTCAGCCAATCAGCAGCCATGTAACACTCAAATGTAGCCAGCTCAGCCAATCAGCAGTCATGTAACACTAGACTGTAGTCAGCTCAGCCAATCAGCAGTCATATAACACTCAAATTTAATCAGCTCAGCCAATCAGCAGTCATATAAAACAGGCCTGTAGTGAGTTCAACCTATCAGCAGCCATGTAATACTTCCCTGTAGTCAGCTCAGCCAATCAGAAGTCATGTAACATCTGCCTGTAGTCAGCTCAGCCAATCATCAGTCGTGTAACACTATACTGTATTCAGCTCAGCCAATCAGAAATCATGTAACACTAGCCTGTAGTCAGCTCAGCCAATCAGCAGCCGTGTAACACTAGCCTGTAGTCAGCTCAGCCAATCAGAAGTCATGTAACACTCAAATTTAGTCAGCTCAGCCAGTCAGAGGTCATGTAACACTAGCCTGTAGTCAGCTCAGCCAATCAGCAGTCGTGTAACACTAGCCTTTAGTCAGCGCAGCCAATCAGTAGAAATGTAACACTAGCCTGTAGTCAGCTCAGCCAATCAGAAGTCATGTAACAATCAAATTTAGTCAGCTCAGCCAATCAAAAGTCATGTACCACTAGCCTGTAGTCAGCTCAGCCAATCAGCAGCCATGTAACACTCAAATGTTGTCAGCTAAGCCAATCAGCAATCATGTAACACTAGCTTGTCATCAGCACAGCCAATCAGCAGTAATGTAAAACTCGCCTGTCCTCAGCTCAGCTAATCAGAAGTCATGTAACACCTGCCTGTAGTCAGCTCAGCCAATCAGCAGCCATGTAACACTAGCCTGTAGTCATCTCAGCCAATCAGCAGCCATGTAACAGTCAAATGTAGTCAGCTCAGCCAATCAGAATAAAAGTAACACTAGCCTGTAGTCAGCTCAGCCAATCAGAAGAAGAGTAATGCTAGCCTGTAGTCAGCTCAGCCAAACAGAAGAAAAGTAATGCTAGCCTGTAGTCAGCTCAGCCAATCAGAAGAAAAGTAATGCTAACCTGTCGTCAGCTCAGTCAATCAGAAGTCATGTAACACCTGCCTGTAGTCAGCTCAGCCAATAAGCAGCCATGTAAAACTACACTCTAGTCAGCTCAGCCAAATCAGCAGTCATGTAAAACTACATTGAAGTCAGCTCTTCCAATCAGCAGCGATGTAACACTCAAATATATTCAGTTCAGGCAATCAGAAGTCATGTAACACTTGCCTGTAGTCAGCTCAGCCAATCAGCAATCTTGTAACACTAGCCTATCATCAGCACAGCCAATCAGCAGTAATGTAACACTCGCCTGTCCTCAGCTCAGCCAATCACAAGTCATATAACACTAGCCTGTAGTGAGTTCAACCTATCAGCAGCCATGTAACACTAGCCTGTAATCAACTCAGCCAATCATAAGTCATGTAACACTAGACTGTATTAAGGTCAGCCAATCAGCAGCCATGTAACACTCAAATGTAGTCAGCTCAGCCAACCAGAAGTCATGTAACACTCAAATGTAGTCATCTCAGCCAATCAGAAGTCATGTAACACTCAATATTTGTCAACTCACCCAATCAGAAGTCAGGTAACACTAGCCTGTAGACAGCTCATGCAATCAGAAGTCCTGTAACACAAGCATATAGTCAGCTCAGCCAATCAGCAGCCATGTAACACTAGACTGTAGTCAGCTCAGCCAATCAGCAGCCATGTAACACTCAAATGTTGTCAGCTAAGCCAATCAGCAATCATGTAACACTAGCTTGTCATCAGCACAGCCAATCAGCAGTAATGTAACACTCGCCTGTCCTCAGCTCAGCTAATCAGAAGTCATGTAACACCTGCCTGTAGTCAGGTCAGCCAATCAGCAGCCATGTAACACTAGACTGTAGTCAGCTCAGCCAACCAGCAGCCATGTAACACTCAAATGTACTCAGCTCAGCCAATCAGAAGTCATGTAACACCTGCCTGTAGTCAGCTAAGCCAATCAGCAGCCATGTAACACTCAAATGTAGTCAGTTCAGCCAATCGGCAGTCATGTAACACTAGACTGTAGTCAGCTCAGCCAATCAGCAGTCATGAAAAACTACACTGTAGTCAGCTCAGCCAATCAGCAGCCATATAACACTCAAATGTAGTCCGCTCAGCCAATGAGCAGCCATGTAACACTAACCTGCAGTCAGCTCAGCCAGTCCAGAAGTCAGGTAACACTAGCCTGTAGTCAGCTCAGCCAATCAGCAGCTGTGTAACACTAGCGTGTAGTCAGCTCAGCCAATAAGCAGTCATATAACACTCAAATTTAATCAGCTCAGCTAATCAGCAGTCATATAAAACAAGCCTGTAGTGAGCTCAACCAATCAGCAGCCATGTAATACTTCCCTGTAGTCAGCTCAGCCAATCAGAAGTCATGTAACATCTGCCTGTAGTCAGCTCAGCCAATCATCAGTCGTGTAACACTATACTGTATTCAGCTCAGCCAATCAGCAGCCATGTAACACTCAAATGTAGTCAGCTCAGCCAATCAGAAATCATGTAACACTAGCCTGTAGTCAGCTCAGCCAATCAGCAGCCGTGTAACACTAGCCTGTAGTCAGCTCAGCCAATCAGCAGTCATGTAACACTCAAATTTAGTCAGCTCAGCCAATCAGCAGTCATGTAACACCAGACTGTAGTCAGCCCAGCCAATCAGCAGTCATGTAAAACTACATTGAAGTCAGCTCTTCCAATCAGCAGCCATGTAACACTCAAATATAGTCAGCTCAGCCAATCAGAAGTCATGTAACACTAGCCTGTAGTCAGTTCAGCCAAACAGCAATCTTGTAACACTAGCCTGTCATCAGCACAGCCAATCAGCAGCAATGTAACACTCGCCTGTCCTCAGCTCAGCCAATCAGAAGTCATATAACACTAGCCTGTAGTGAGTTAAACCAATCAGCAGCCATGTAACACTAGCCTGTAGTCAGCTCAGCCAATCATAAGTCATGTAACACTAGACTGTATTAAGATCAGCCAATCAGCAGCCATGTAACACTCAAATGTAGTCAGCTCAGCCAACCAGAGCTCATGTAACACTCAAATGTAGTCATCTCAGCCAATCAGAAGTCATGTTACACTCAATATTAGTCATCTCAGCCAATCAGAAGTCAGGTAACACTAGCCTGTAGTCAGCTCATCCAATCAGAAGTCCTGTAACACAAGCATGTAGTCAGCTCAGCCAATCAGCAGCCATGTAACACTGGACTGTAGTCAGCTCAGCCAATCAGCAGCCATGTAACACTCAAATGTTGTCAGCTAAGCCAATCAGCAATCATGTAACACTAGCTTGTCATCAGCACAGCCAATCAGCAGTAATGTAAAACTCGCCTGTCCTCAGCTCAGCTAATCAGAAGTCATGTAACACCTGCCTGTAGTCAGCTCAGCCAATCAGCAGCCATGTAACACTAGACTGTAGTCAGCTCAGCCAATCAGCGGCCATGTAACACTCAAATGTACTCAGCTCAGCCAATCAGAGGTCATGTAACACCTGCCTGTAGTCAGCTAAGAAAATCAGCAGTCATGTAACACTCAAATGTAGTCATCTCAGCTAATCAGAAGTCATGTAATACTAGACTGTAGTCAGCTCAGTCAATCAGAAGAAAAGCAATGCTAGCCTGTCGTCAGCTCAGCCAATCAGAAGTCATGTAACACCTGCCTGTAGTCAGCTCAGCCAATAAGCAGTCATGTAACACTAGACTGTAGTCAGCTCAGCCAATCAGCAGCCATGTAACACTCAAATGTAGTCAGCTCAGCCAATCAGCAGTCATGTAACACTCAAATTTAGTCAGCTCAGCCAGTCAGAGGTCATGTAACACTAGCCTGTAGTCAGCTCAGCCAATCAGCAGTCGTGTAACACTAGCCTTTAGTCAGCGCAGCCAATCAGTAGAAATGTAACACTAGCCTGTAGTCAGGTCAGCCAATCAGCAGTCATGTAAAATAACACTGTAGTCAGCTCAGCCAATCAGCAGCCATGTAACACTCAAATGTAGTCAGCTCAGCCAATCAGCAGTCATGTAACACTAGACTGTAGTCAGCTCAGCCAATCAGCAACCATGTAACACTAGACTGTAGCCAGCTCAGCCAATCAAAAGTCATGTACCACTAGCCTGTAGTCAGCTCAGCCAATCAGCAGCCATGTAACACTCAAATGTTGTCAGCTAACCGAATCAGCAATCATGTAACACTAGCTTGTCATCAGCACAGCCAATCAGCAGTAATGTAAAACTCGCCTGTCCTCAGCTCAGCTAATCAGAAGTCATGTAACACCTGCCTGTAGTCAGCTCAGCCAATCAGCTGACAGTCAAACAGTCAAATGTAGTCAGCTCAGCCAATCAGAAGACATGTAACACTAGACTGTAGCCAGCTCAGCCAATCAAAAGTCATGTACCACTAGCCTGTAGTCAGCTCAGCCAATAAGCAGCCATGTAACGCTCAAATGTAGTCAACTCAGCCAATCAGCAGTCATGTAAAACTATAGTAATCTCAGCCAATCAGCAGCCATGTAACAGTCAAATGTAGTCAGCTCAGCCAATCAGAAGACATGTAACACTAGACTGTAGTCAGCTCAGACAGTCAGCAGCCATGTGACACTAGACTGTAGCCAGCTCAGCCAATCAGAAGTCATGTAACACTAGCCTGTAGTCATCTCAGCCAATCAGCAGCCATGTAACAGTCAAATGTAGTCAGCTCAGCCAATCAGCAGTCATGTAAAACTACACTATAGTAATCTCAGCCAATCAGCTGACAGTCAAACAGTCAAATGTAGTCAGCTCAGCCAATCAGAAGACATGTAACACTAGACTGTAGTCAGCTCAGCCAGTCAGCAGCCATGTAACACTAGACTGTAGTCAGCTCAGCCTATAAGCAGTCATGTAAAACTAAACTGTAGTCAGCTCAGCCAATCAGCAGCCATGTAACGCTCAAATGTAGTCAACTCAGCCAATCAGCAGTCATCTAAAACTACACTATAGTAATCTCAGCCAATCAGCAGCCATGTAACAGTCAAATGTAGTCAGCTCAGCCAATCAGAAGACATGTAACACTAGACTGTAGTCATCTCAGCCAGTCAGCAGCCATGTGACACTAGACTGTAGTCAGCTCAGCCAATCAGAAGTCATGTAACACTAGCCTGTAGTCATCTCAGCCAATCAGCAGCCATGTAACAGTCAAATGTAGTCAGCTCAGCCAATCAGAATAAAAGTAACACTAGCCTGTAGTCAGCTCAGCCAATCAGAAGAAAAGTAATGCTAGCCTGTCGTCAGCTCAGACAATCAGAAGTCATGTAACACCTGCCTGTAGTCAGCTCAGCCAATAAGCAGTCATGTAAAACTACACTGTAGTCAGCTCAGCCAATCAGCAGCCATGTAACACTCAAATGTTGTCAGCTCAGCCAATCAGCAGTCATATAAAACAAGCCTGTAGTGAGTTCAACCAATCAGCAGCCATGTAACACTTGCCTGTAGTCAGCTCAGCCAATCAGGAGCCATGTAACACTCAAATGTAGTCAGCTCAGCCAATCAGCAGCCATGTAACACTTAAATGTAGTCAGCTCAGCCAATCAGCAGCCATGTAACACTCAAATGTAGTCAGCTCAGCCAATCAGCAGTCATGTAACACTAGACTGTAGTCAACTAATCCTATCAGAAGTCATGTAACACCTGCCTCTAGTCAGCTCAGCCAATCAGCAGTCATGAAAAACTACACTGTAGTCAGCTCAGCCAATCAGCAGCCATATAACACTCAAATGTAGTCAGCTCAGCCAATGAGCAGCCATGTAACACTAACCTGCAGTCAGCTCAGCCAGTCAGAAGTCAGGTAACACTAGCCTGTAGTCAGCTCAGCCAATCAGCAGTCATGTAACACTCAAATTTAGTCAGCTCAGCCAATCAGCAGTCACATAAAACAAGCCTGTAGTGAGTTCAACCAATCAGCAGTGATGTAACACTCAAATTTAGTCAGCTCAGCCAATCAGCAGTCATATAAAACAAGCCTGTAGTGAGTTCAACCAATCAGCAGCCATGTAACACTTGCCTGTAGTCAGCTCAGCCAATCAGAAGTCATCTAACACCTGCCTGTAGTCAGCTCAGCCAATTAGCAGTCATGTAACAGTTAAATGTAGTCAGCTCAGCCAATCAGAAATCATGTAACACTAACCTGTAGTCAGCTCAGCCAATCAGCAGCCGTGTAACACTAGCCTGTAGTCAGCTCAGCCAATCAGAAGTCATGTAACACTCAAATTTAGTCAGCTCAGCCAATCAGCAGTCATTTAAGACCAGACTGTAGTCAGCCCAGCCAATCAGCAGCCATGTAACACTCAAATGTAGTCAGGTTAGTAAATCAGAAGTCATGTAATACCTGCCTGTAGTCAGCTAATCCAATCAGCAGCCATATAACACTCAAATGTAGTCATCTCAGCCAATCAGAAGTCATGTAAAACTAGATTGTAGTCAGCTCAACCAATCAGCAGCCATGTAACACTCAAATGTTGTCAGCTAAGCCAATCAGCAATCATGTAACACTAGCTTCTCATCAGCACAACCAATCAGCAGTAATGTAACACTCACCTGTCCTCAGCTCAGCTAATCAGAAGTCATGTAACACCTGCCTGTAGTCAGCTCAGCCAATCAGCAGCCAAGTAACACTAGACTGTAGTCATCTCAGCCAATCATAAGTCATGTAACACTAGACTGTAGTCAGCTCAGCCAATCAGCAGCCATGTAACACTAGACTGTAGTCAGCTCAGCCAATCAGCAGCCATGTAACACTCAAATGTTGTCAGCTCAGCCAATAAGATGTCATGTAACACCTGCCTGTAATCAGCTCAGCCAATCAGAAGTCATGTAACACTAGACTGTAGTCAGCTCAGCCAATCAGAAGTCATGTAACACCTGCCTGTAGCACCTTGTTGATTTTCAATGGACTCCTTTTTAATAAAATGTACTCTTCAATAGAATTACTTTTTAGTGTTTTGGAATTTTCTACTTTACCATGTCCAGCTAACACTTAAAATAAGTAAAACTTAAAATGTTTGCAGGGGGGAAAAAACAACAAACACCATTATATCCATGTCTTAATACCAATTTATTAAAAATAAAAATAAAAACAATAACCCTCAAGGTTTAGTTTACAATTCAAAAACAAGTTTTCATTTTCTTTAGGTTTTGTGATGCAAGTGTGACAGCTCCCTTATCACGTGCTACATAACAATGAAACTTCACTTTCAGTTGAAAAGATGAAAAAAATAAAAAAACACATTGTTCTTAAAAGACATGGTACATTTAAAATTGTTACTATGAGAGGAAGGACAGTTAAAATCTTAACCATTTCTCTTACACTGAAAAATGTGTGTTTAAAGTGCATTTCAGAGGATACACACATCAGAGGATAATTCCAGCCATTTTCAACCTAGAACAAACTTTGCCATCATCTGGAATCTACCAATCGATTCTAACCAAAATCTTATCAAATGGGTCACTGAGTGAGTTGTGATGTGAGAGTGTGCCTGCCTTCGTGTGTGTTTGTGTTGACTTTAACAGTTGGCCAAGTTCTGAATTTTTTTCCAGTGGTGAGACATGACATATTTGGGTGCTTTAGAAGATCTGACTATCTGTTGCCTCGATACATTGTACTGCTGCTGGATAAACACCAGCGAACTCAAGTGCCAAAAAATAAAATGCACTCAATGGTAGGGTTGTCATTTTTCCATTTGAAATACTTTTCAAACACGGTAAAATGGATGTAAAATATTGTATCTGTAACTATGTGTTTGAATTCCAAATTGGAGTGCAGTTAGATTTACGATCTGACTTTCGATTTGCCACAGATTAGTGGGCCTTCTATTCCAACAGGTGTTCAAATTAGATTTTTAAAGGAGAGATTTTTTCAACCTTATCTCTATCTATCCGCATTACAGATATAGTGTGAAAAACGCCTGCAGTTATACACATCAAATGACGTTGCTGGTGCCGGAAGAACAGATTTTGCAGCTGCGCGGTGCAGCGCCCCAGAGACACAGAGAACATCGGCAAAAACTGCAGGTCAGTTGTTTCCCTCATCTTACAGATGAGGGAAAAACATTGTGTTTTCTTCCAACTTTGCGTCCACTTGGGTTGTCTCAAAAAGAAAAAAACATTTTTAACATCCGTTCACTAGGCTACAATACAAACTTTCTTGAACACGACAAGATGCTTCTCAGCTTGGGATGCGGACACCTTGCCTGGTCTTTTCCGGCCTTGGGCTGAAGGAGGAATCAGGTGGAGGAGGAGGATAATGGAAGAAAGATCACTGTCCCATTCTGTACACAGAAACAAAAGAGCTAAATGTTATATAATGGTACTATAATCTTGCAATTTAAAAACACCATTCCTTTAAAGCTACAGCTGAACCAAGAAAAAGCTGGGGAATTGAAACATTTCCACTTCATTTGACGTAGCTTCTGCGCAATGGATCAATTCTTCAAGGTTGCTTGAGGTAGGGAGAGCCTTGCTCTGCTGGATGACCTTTTGCTTGAATGTAGTAGACCACCTAGATAGAGAGATACTTTATTAATCCAACATGGAGAAATTCAAACACCAATAAGAAACAAAAGCAGATAAATGTATCAGTGATGAGAATAATAAAAACCCAATGTCTCCAATATCAAGTGACCATGACGTATTATACATTATAACCATATTGTCATTGCCATGCTAACATGGCACCAACTTGTGGACGAATTATATAATATAAATACTGATACATCCTGGAGTATCCCAATATGGAGTAAATAAGTGTAGATGTGATACAGAGAATGAGAATACAACAAAAGGGCCTATTGGAGGACCACCTCATAAACCTGCAAACTGGGTTTTTGGGCTAGGACTAATATAGAGTTGGGACTAACCTCTCCAAAAACTTGGCAGCTACATCTTCTCCAAACTGCAGGATGAAGTCTTGCTCGATCTGCAATAGATAAATGACATACCAAGAGAGAGCTTTTAAGAAATGTAACTACTGCCTCAACATCAGATAAGCAAACTACATCAAGGTGTGCGTTTCAGGGGCTGGCGTGTTGGGACTGTCCAGAAAAATCTTACATTTTAGGTCTAGCAGTTGACCAGGTATTTTTAAACAATGGTATACAGAAATCTTTATTTCTATAAAATTATAATAGCCGTAAGGCCTTGCAAATTGTTTAACCGTATCAGTTTCATAAAGATGAGGCAACGGAGTATAAAAGCCTCTGTCTGTCTTCTTTCTTAAAATGTATAAACAGGAATACTCTGAAGTCAGTGTAAGTCTGGCCCATCCTCCAGAGTCACTTTCCCCCTTATGAAATTTGTGTGCAGTCCTATCGCCACAACAGGCATGTTATTAATTTACCTATACAGATGCAATTCACTTCCCATTCAGCTGCAAAAATAATATTAAAATAAACTTCCTAAGAAATTCCTAAGTTTATGTAGTTATGTAATCCATGGAGATTTGTGTGTGAGAAATTTTCTCTTCGCCTTTCCTTATTAGGCATGCGTGTTTGACTTCCTGAATGCACCAACTGATTCAAAATGGCTCAACATTTGAAACTACTTCTCAATCACAAAAACAGTAGCCTTTTAATGCTTCATATGATTAAGTCATGCTCATACACAAATCTCTATGGATTTACATTACTACAATAACTTTGGAATCTCTATGTTTGATTTTGATATTGGTTGGAGTTGAATGGGAAGTGAATGGCGTCCAGACTGTAGATAGAATCAGGTACACCAACACAAGGAAAGGATGGGGAGAGGGCACCAAATGTTTAGGGTAGTGGAGACAGTTATACATATTGTTATATCGTCTTTCCCAATAGGGGACAAAAGTGTTGCCGTTAACATTAATTTACATTTGTATGGCCTAATGCACATTTTTCTGTAAAATACTCAATTACCAGGCCTTTGACGTCTTTGAAGCGCGGAAATTCAGTCAAGACGTCTGAGGATTTATCTTCGTCGAAGACCATATTGCGACAATATTCAAATGCCATCTTCATCTTCTGATCTTCTAATTATATCTTGGGGAGCATGCAGGCAAATAATTCAGTGTTTCTCAGTGGCTCTTCACTTTCAAAGTCTACTTTAACAGTACACCGAATCAAGAAAAACCCTCTTAATACAGCTATTTAGACTAACATTACTTTCATCTAACTGAAATGGGAATAAATACGACCTCAAATTTGTATTGTGAGGCATTTTAATGCCTCTACATGTATTCCAAAGAGTTTGACTTTTTACAGAGCTGCAGTGTTACCCCTGGCCTGCATACCGTTGTCCCACGTGCAACATGGAGCCAACAACGTGCAACCTGTCTGGACAAGTTAACGTTAGCTACTTAGCTACCTAAGCTAACGTTAGGCTAACCAGTTTCATACCCCTCCTCGAAATTATCAAAACGTTGACACTATTATCAGGTTTAGCTTCAACAAATATTTAGTTAGCGACACAACGTAACAACATAGAATGCCAACTATTGCTAATATAAAGCAAGCACACAGCCCAGGCCATTTTTTCATCTCATTGTCGACAGTCTTTCTTTAGTTTACGTTAACTACCACCTATGCGTTTAATTCAAATTTGAATGTTAACGTTAGCTAGCAATATTAACATAGAAATTAAACATTGAAGTTTGGCTAAAATTAGTTGACTGTTAAATTGACTTATACGTGGCGTATAAGTCAATTTAACAGTCAACTAATTTAGTTAGCCTTTTTTGTTTCTCACCTTTTCAAATATTCAACGAGGTCTCCATAGCTTCGGGAGATGGCGGTTGAAGAGGAGATGACTGGGCGGAGTCTAGGTTTTGCATAAAGTTAACGTCAGTTAGTTACAGTTGCCAACACTGTTATTCTAACACATTTTTGGACATCATCAAGTTTTGCTTTAAGCAGCATGCTCCCTGCAGAGAGTATCAGCACATAATTTCTCATAGTTAAAAGTTCATATGCTCATTATTACAATAAACAAAAACAAAAATATATGTATAACAATCTCATGCATTTCAACAGAAGCAGCCCTGCAGCAAGGCCAACTTTTATGAGGTGAATCATGTTCAATTTATTTGAGTATAAGAAAAGATGTTGTTTCAAGCCACCAAACAGCTGACAAATGATCAGCTATTTTGCAGAAATGGCCAGCAAGGTTTAATTCTACTTATGTTTAATCATGTCATCTTACTGAAGGTGCCAACCGGCACATGAAATCACTTTACAAATCACGTTTCTCTACCTGGGTCCACTACCAGCAATGTAAGAGGCAAACTGGCTCCTATCTAGACTCAAAACACACGTTAAGATAATTAAAAAGATTAAGTTAATTATCACTGGTGAGCCACTTAGCATGGTGTCTCCTAATCATCACTGAACACCCGGGAGGTTGTCAGACATCAGAAACAGAACAGAGTTTGTCAATAATTGTTTATGCAATGCATCTTGCTTGTTCTTTTATATGAATTTTATCTTTTTATCTGTCTCTTATCTGCCTTTTATTGGTGTAAAGCACTTTGAGCTGCATGTTGTGTATGAAAGGTACTATACAAATAAAGGTTATTATTAGTGTGCTTGCTTCAGCAAGCAAACTATTGTTATTCTCCTTACTTATTATTAGTGTGCTTGCTTCAGCAAGCAAACTATTGTTATCCGTCTTACTTATTATTATTTTTCAATATCTTCAACTTCTTTTTATTCTTCCAGACACTTTAATGCGGCTTGAACCGTTTGAGCTATTGATGCGGTTCCAACTCTCAAACGTTCAGCATGTTCGGGAATAGCATGCCATTACTTTTCTAAGCGTTCCGATGTTTAGTTTTTCCGCTATTTACGTTTAAACGGGAATTTTTTCCCAATAGAAATGAATGGTGGAATGTTCAGCTCGCTAGAGTGTGTGATGTCATCCCCACTCTAGCTACTCTTCAGACTTCAGATGCTGTGATTTTTAACTAAATATTCAAATTTCTTGAACTGTCATGACTCCCACAATTTTCACACTATATACACGTTACACTAGGGTTGGGCGGTAATACGGTAATACGGTATCCCGGGGTATTTGAAAATAGCAACGGTGTCCGTTTCATTACCGTCATAAAAAAATTTCTGGCAGAAGAAGAGGAGAGAGATGCCCAACCTGCACCCCCGAAAAAAAAGATAACTTTGGGCAGTCTCTTGCAAAAAAAAGCTGATGCGGCGGGCGCGGCAGGTCCCGTCGGACTCGGCACCATAGAGGAGCAAGCAGAATCAGAGATGAATGCCTATTGTCGCGAGCCTGTGATTCACGGAGACGAAGATCCCCTTCTCTGGTGGAAGTCAAATGGAGCCAGCCGCTTTCCGCTGATGTCGAGGGTGGCCCGAAAGTACTTGTGCGCGTGTGCCACAAGCTCACCATCAGAGCGGGTGTTCAGCACCGCAGGCAAAGTTGTAAGTCCGTTACGTGCCCTGCTCAAGCTGGAAAAAGTAAATACCGTATTTCCTCTAATAGTAGCCTGTAGTCAATTAAAAGCCGGGTCTCCGATAATGGCCGGGGCCGTGGTCGACACAAACAAATAAAGGCCGGCCTCAAATACAGGCCGGGGGAAAAAACTAGGTCAAAACCTAGTACATGGCTGGACCGTGTCCGTCTCCTCTCTCCGCCGCTGCCTCTCCACCGCGCCCACGGCCCGCATTGATCCTCCCGATCCAAGCCCCGGACCCCCGCCGAAATCTTGGCCGGATCACCGGGAACACATCGGTGCCCAGGTTCAGTTAGCTTCAGTTAGCTTCAGCTTACATGCAAACAACGGTGGATACTGGTAAACTCCTGGTGCCTGTTTGTAACTGTAGTTTGTAGTAACGTACAAGTGCCACAAGACGGCTCGGCCGGCGGAAGTCTCTGGAGCATGCCGTCGTCGATTACCGTAATTATCGTAATGCATTGCAGTAACAAAAAAAGTCTACCTAACGTACCGTAACAGAAGCAGATCAGAAAACAAGGAGGCTTCGTACTAAAATAGGAGCAAATATACTTATCAAACAGAGGGAATTAGAAATAAAGATCGATGACATGTTGTTAATTTTGTACATGTTTTGTTGTTATTGTTTCAATATTCTGCTGTAAATATGCAACGTTTTCTATTCCGTTTCTGATGTTCAGAGAATAAAACTGGAACATGTATCACATTTTTGTCGTGTGAAAATCACAGTTGAAGTGCACTGCAGCCACCTTGTGGCGGGAAACGGTATAGCAGCGACTACATAAATTCATCATTTGGAATTGGCGGCTCCCTCCAAGCCATACAATGTGATTTTTAATCAGATGGTAATACCGTATACCGCGGGAAAATTTGGGGAAGGTTTAACGGTGTCAAAAATTGGATACCGCCCAACCCTACGTTACACATCAAACTGTTCAGCTACTCCTTCTGCCACTCACAATGTAAATATCTAAGTCATAGTGTTTAGACTTTTTCAGCTATAGTGCAAAACTGTGTTTTACGGCCCCTATCTAACTTTTAAACAGCGTTGTCATTTCCATATTCTTAAACTGTCACTATTCCCACAATTTTCATACTACATACATATATTTTACAGCAAACTGTTCAGCTACTCCTTCTGTCACTCACAATGTAAATATCTAAGTAATAGCACTTGTAGTTTTTGAGCTGTGATGGCTTGTTCAACACTAGTGCTGTTCAGTTTTTGGCTCCTACACTTCAACATTAGTGCTTTACAGTAATTTTGCCTACTTTAAACAGCTTTTTCTTCTTGCACATTCAGTATTTAAACTGAAGTAGTTTCCACTATCTTCACACTACATACATATATTATATATCACACTGTTCAGCTACTTCTTCTGTCACTGACAATGTAAATATCTAAGTGGTAGCATTTGTAGTTTTTGAGCTATGATGGTTTGTTCAACACTAGTGCTGTTCAGTTTTTGGCTCCTATGAGCAGATTTTTTCTGCTTACACATATTTGAACTATCACAATGTCCACAACTTTAAGACTACATGCATATATTACACATTAAAATGTTCAGCCAGTCCTACTCTTTCTCACAATGTAAATATCTAAGTGCTGGGATTTGTAGTTTTTCAGTTAGGTACGTTTGTTCAGCATTAGTGCTCAAATTCAACTTTTTCACTTCATTTTACTACAATTCAACTTCTTCAACTTTCTTTCAACTGTAATCAACTTACTACTATTTCTAATGCTGCTGCTACTACTGCTACTGCAGCTACTACTACTACTACTACTACTACTACTTCTAATACTGCTACTACTGCTACTTCTACTACTACTGCTACTACTACTACCTCTAATACTACTACTACTACTGCTACTGCTAAAACTACTACTGGTAATAGTACTACTACTGCTACTTCTACTACTACTACTACTTCTAATACTACTACTACTTCTAATACTGCTACTATTACTACTGCTACTACTTCTAATACTACTACTACTTCTAATACTGCTACTATTACTACTGCTACTACTTCTAATGCTGCTACTATTACTACTGCTACTGCTTCTAATACTACTACTATTACTACTGCTACTACTTCTAATACTACTACTACTTCTAATACTGCTACTATTACTACTGCTACTACTTCTAATACTACTACTACTTCTAATACTGTTACTACTACTGCTACTACTGCTACTAGTATTACTACTACTGTTACTACTACTACTATTTCTAATGCTGCTACTACTACTGCCACTACTACTGCTACTGCAGCTACTACTACTGCTACTACTACTACGTCTAATACTGCTACTACTTCTACTGCTACTACTACTACTTCTACTACTACCACCTCTAATACTACTACTACTACTACTACTGCTACTGCTATCACTACTACTGCTACTACTACTACTACTTCTCTCCTAATGCAGCTCTCCTAATGCTGCTGTCTGCACTTCTCCACTTTCATACACACGTAGGGGGCCACACACACACACACACACGTATTGGATTTGATGAATAAATAAAAATAAATCTGTTTAAATCTATATTTTAAGGTTTAAACTTTATGGCTTTTATTTTGAAGGCTGAAAGCCAAAACCGGAAGTTGTATTCATTGATATTCTGGTGAGCTTAACGCATGTAGCGTCTGTGTGCATCGAGTGGCTTTGACAAGCTGGAAGTCTCCCATTTCCCAGTTCACCTGAACGCACCACGTGTAAAAGCTGCCTGTGACGGTTAGAAAAATATCATTTGTGTTTTGGTAAGAGAAGGTGAGGGCAACGTCGCTTTATCGGCCAACTTAACGGTCATTTTACCGCTATGTTGGTCCAATGTAGGCTGAGACATTGTTTCTGTTTTTAAAATGTCATTAGATTTAACATTACTTGCTAACTGAGACAAGCGACAGCTTTCAGACATTAATGTTACGTTGGTAGCGTTGAAGACTGCTTTGAAAACGTCAACTGCCCAGTGTTAACGTTAGACCTGCTTAGCTAGCAAGAGACTGACGTTACTCTTTATGTAACGTTAACATTAATAATGTTAGTTAGCATTGTTGACAAGTTATTTCCAGTCGACAACCAAGGTTGACCACCTCACTAGCTAACCGGGCTAACGTTAATGTGGCTATCTTATCGGTCATAGCTAGAAATTGCATTAGTTTGAAAAAACAGATGTAAAAATAGCGGCCAATTAAAGCTACAACATAGTAACCTGGCCAAAAAAATGTTAGATAAACCGGGTGGTGTTTTTTCATTGTCACTGAGATGATACAGATAAAGATATTTGAGACTAGTTAAACGTAAGAAAAGACTAGCCTGTATTTGTGATCTGACAGCTCTGGGGTGTGTGTAAATGTCTCATTGCTCTTGTATTTGCCCTGTATTTACAGATTGCCCTTGCTGAGACTCCTGCTTTGTGGGTGAGGATGTGTTCATGTGTGTTTTAAAGTAGCTCCAATCAAGTGAACAGAAACATTTGCTACTTTTTACCTTCAACATGAAATACTTGTGGTTACAGTGCAGTACCCAAATATATGCTACGAATAAATGGGGATTTCATCACCTATAGTCTCACTGCAATAGTTTGTATATTGTAATGTAGTATTTTGATATGTCATGTGTTTTGATGGTGGTTTTTACTATGACAATTGTACTTTTTTTCTGAATTACTTAGGTGTTTTTTGTGACTGCTTAGTGGTAAATTCATGACCTAATCAACCTCTTAGCATATGTCTATCACTTTACAAGGGATTTACATTGCCTTGTAAATCCCTTGCAATACCATTTAAAACAGGGCAAAAATCTATGCCTGCATACATGTTCGTATTTCATCCCCTCAATTTTCTTTGCAATGCAGTTGTGGTGGTTATATCTTCCAGCACACTGCTTTCTTATGTGTAAATATTTGAGTGATAGAATTTGTAGTTTTTGAGTTATGAATGTTCATGCTTTACAGTAATTTTGCCTCTTTTCAACAGCTTTGTCTTCTGACAGCTCTGGGGTGTGTCAATGTCTCATTGCTCTTGTATTTACCCTGTATTTACAGATTGCCGTTGCTGAGACTCCTGCTCTGTGTGTGAGTATGCAGTGTGTTCACGTGTGTTTTAAAGTAGTTCCAATCAAGTGAACAGGAACATTCTCTACATTTTACCTTCAACATTAAATACTGCTGGTTACAGTGCAGTACCCAAATATATCCTTAGAATAAATAGGGATTTCAGCACCTATACTCTCACTGCAATAGTTTGTATATTCTAATGTAGTATTTTGATATGTCATTATGTGTTTTGATGGTGGTTTTTACCATGACAATTATACTTTTTCTGAATTGCTTAGGTGTTTTTGTTTTTGTTTGTGACTGCTTAGTGGTAAAGTTAAGTGTTTTTTTCCCCTCCTCCTTTGTTCACAGATTTCATTTCTGGTGATCACATCCTCAAGGTGAGTTAATTTTAGGTTGCCACTCATGTTATGATTCACACATGTGATCTTTGTGCTGCAGGGCAGTTTTGGGTTTATTCTATTGATTTCAGTCTGCCCACTCTCTCACATCCTGCTTTGTGTAGCCTTCCCAAGGTTTCTCCCTTTTTTTTTTTCCTTACTCAGGTTTTGTGGGCATTTTTCCCCATTCACACAGGGGTCAAAGGTCAAACCAGTGCCGCTGTTGATTTAATTTGTTTCATAATGTGGCTGCTAAGAAGCCCTTTGATATTGTAATGGTGAGGAGGAGGGAGAGTATATACTGTATGTCTAACTGTTAATGTTGGACCTTAACACACAACAAGCCACACTGTATGGATAGTTGTGTCCCTGCTGTGATGTTGCTGTGGCAGTTTGCTCTGATCAGCTGCTTTTGTCTAGCCCATCTCTCTCTTTCTCACTCTCACAGAGATTGTCGATTTGTCCTGAGCTACCCTCATCAGTAAGTTCACACTTTTTACAGTACCAAAGCAAAGTACCAAAACAAATTCTTAGAAAATAGGGATTTCAGCACCTGTAGTATCACTGCAATAGTTTGTATATTCTAATGTAGTAATAGTATTTTGGAGTGTATAGTGGACAGTACTCAAACATAAGAATCCCAAATATATATATTTTGTCATAACAAAATGTGCAAAAAGTCAAGGGAGTTGACCAAAATCTTTAAGCAACTGCCTTAAAACTTGGACTCTTGAGTGTGTGCAGTGCAAACATTTAAGTGGTATTGCTCATTGAACAAATTTCAATCAATACTCAGCAAATACAACAAGAAAAAACATGTGGCAATTCAGAATTTGTTTTCAGTGATTTTATTCTGTGTCTTTCTATTAGTCTACAGTCAAAATAAGGTCAGTGGAACATAACAAAATATTTTATGAAATTATCCACAGTTTTCCTAATACAATTTTAGAGTAATCTGACAAGCATATAAAGAGCCCATTGTCCACAGTGGATGCTGTGGTTGGTTTGTAAGACTTGTAGCGGTCGCTGGCGGTTAAGCCGGGGTGCCAGTCAGAGTCTTTAGTCTGACAAAATATAATGGTACGAATACAGCCAACAAAACCCTACAAAGGAATGGATAGCAGGTACCAATCCCTTAACTACCTGTACACACAAAGCAGCCACAAGCATAAAACACACAACACAGCAAATGCAATGTTCCCCACAGTGTATTATACAAATAAGGACAGTGCAAATACCAACCAAACAATAATTCAATACAGTGCAACCCAACCCCAATAGTCCGTTTTTCAGTAGTGTCAGTCTGTGTCAATGTTTCTGAGTTCTCTACTCGAGACTTCCTTGATTCCCACAGTACTGCAACATTTGAGCTCCCGAATCTGAGTCCGAGTGTAACCTCCCGTCAGTGTAATGCATCTGTGTGCTCCGGGGAAACCCCGGGGTTACCTCCACAACGTTACTCCGGTTCGGGCGAGGTAGCAGGTAGCCGGCTCCCGGGAATAGTCGGACCGGGCGATGAACGGCGGGTTGGTGTATAAATGGCGTGTGAAGTGAAGAGAAGAAGCGGTGGATCCGGTCTGTAGGACGGGCGGTCTAGCAAATGGCGGACTTTTACACGCTGCCAGGGGTTGGCAGGCTAACGGCGGACACTCGGACGGTCTAGCCACTTCCTGGTGTGTGTCTGTGGTAAGTACGCGCCATAGTGCTTTTGAAATCCGGCCTTGAACAGTCTATGGGTGTGTGTGCGTGATGTGGGGGGGTACGTCCTTAAAGGCGCAGATCGCCACACTCCCCCCCCCTTAGAGAAAAGCTGCGTGCCAGCAAGCTTTCATCATTGCTTCCTTTGTCCTCCTTTTCCTCCTCACTGTCTGTTCGTTCAGCTAGAGGCAGTCTTCCTTCAGAGGTAGGTGAGCTAGCGGGGAAGCCCAGAAATTCCTCATGGTCACTTTCCTCATTAAAAATGTCCAAGAGGCGCTTTTTCTCCAGCTCCTCGATTTCTCTTGCGGTGGGATAGCAGGGCTTTAATCGTGCAACGTGCACCACCTTCCTGTTCTCTCCACTGGCCTCCAGTACGATATCATAGTTGACAGGTCCCACCTCAGCAACAATTCGGTATGGACCGAGCCACTTGGGAGCCAGTTTTGCAGTAAATGATTTTTCTGCTTTGGATACTGGATGGGACCGGAGCCATACTCTGTCTTTTTCTTGGAATTGCTGATCTCGGTGAGTCTTGTCACAATTTCGTTTTTGTCTTTCTCTGCTTTTCTTGAGGTTACACTGGGCGAATGCGGTGAGGTCCTGAAGTTTGGTTATTGTTTTGTAGTTTGATGAGTCGGGTGTGGCATCCCTTGGCTGGAGCAGGGCGTCCGCTGGTCCTCGGAGGGCCCGTCCGAGGTTCAGTTCAGCAGGGGTGACTCCAGTGGATTCATGGACGGCTGAATTGAGCGCAAAACGGAACTCGGGTAGATGTTTGTCCCAGTGTTTGTGGTTCTCTCCAACATAGGAGGCAATCATTGTTTTTAGTGTCCGGTTTATTCTCTCTGTCATGTTGGTTTGTGGGTGGTAGGCTGAGGTCATTTTTTGTTTCAGGCTCCATTTTTCACAGGTGGCTTTGAAGATGGACGAAATGAACTGGCTTCCCTGGTCCGACAGAAGGTAGTTGGGGACTCCCCATCTGGTGAGGATTTCCTGGGTGAGTATTTTTGACACAGTCTCTGCTGTGCCTTTTCGCAGGGGATATAGCTCCACCCAACGAGTGTAGTAGTCCACAAAAACCAACAGGTGGACATTTCCCTTGGAACTCCTAGGAAAGGGGCCCATCAAGTCCACTCCCAGCATCTCCCAAGGATGGTTTACCACGGACTGCTGCAATTTCCCGGTGACCATGCGGCTCTCAGGTTTGTAGCGCTGACACACTTGACAATTTTGAACAAAAATCTTGACATCGAGACTCATTCGAGGCCAATACGCCAGAGCTTGCAACCTCTTGTAGGTTTTGTACCTCCCGAGATGACCAGCCAAGGGGTCCTCGTGGATCATCTGTAGCAGTTGTGATCGGAGACTCTCAGGTATGAGGATTTGATAGGTGGTTTTATGAGGCAATTGTAGCACTCGATAGACTTTGTCCTCCAAGATGGTGTACTTTGTGGAGTCCGTTAAGGTGACTTCTCCCTCGTCCATCACAGCTTGGTACAAGCGCTGACAGTCTTCGTCGTCCTGCTGTGCTCTCCATATCTGGTCATCTGAGATGGGCAGATCCTTTCCTCCCTCCCCTTTGACAGACAGCAGGGTGGCGCAGGCCGGTGGTACGTGGTGGTTGGTAGTGGTGGTGAAATCGTGAGGGGCTCTGGATAAGGCATCTGGAACGGTGTTATACTTTCCTCTCCTGTATTCCACAGCGAAAGTAAATTCCTGTAGCCGGAGGGCCCACCGGGTGAGACGTGCGCTGGGTCTCTGGATTTTAAACACCCATAGCAGTGCTGAGTGGTCGGTGACTACTGTGAAGAATCTTCCGTCCAGGTAATATCTCCACCTTTCCAAGGCCCACACCACAGCCAAACACTCCTTTTCAGTGGCTGAGTAGTTGCGCTCTCCTTTATTTAGGCTCCTGCTGCCATATGCCAGAACTTCCTCTGTTCCAAGCCCGGTTTTCTGGGCAAGCACAGCTCCAAGGCCCACGTCACTGGCATCAGTGTAAACCACAAAAGGGAGGTCAAAGTTTGGATGCCCTAGGATGGGTGGGGAGACCAGACACGTCTTCAGGGTTTCAAAAGCAGACTGGCACTCAGGTGTCCACTTGAATTTGGCTCCCTTGCGCTTCAGTGCATTCAGGGGTTCTGCCAGCTGAGAGAAGTTCGGGACGAACCGATGGTACCAGCCGGACATGCCAAGGAACCGCTGGACTGCCTTGAGGTTATTTGGCACTGGGAATTCTTCTACTGCCTTGGTTTTGTCTGGATTCACCTGAATCCCTGCGGCAGATACAATGTGACCCAGGAATGTGAGGGAGGTTTGGAAGAAGTTGCATTTTTTCATGTTCACGGTCAGCCTTGCCTCTCTGAGTTTTTGGAGAACCACCTGGAGGTCACTGAAGTGCTGTTCCCATGACGGAGAGTAAATGATGATGTCATCCAGGTAAACAAAACAGATGTTGCCTCTCAGCTCTCCCAAGGTCATTTCCATCAGCCTCTGAAAGGTTGCTGGTGCATTTTTGAGACCAAAGGGCATGACCTTGAATTGGTAGAGTCCAAAGGGACAGGTGAAGGCTGTTTTGTCCCTGCTGTTCTCATCCATCAGGCACTGCCAGTAACCACTGTTGAGGTCGATGGTGGAGAAGACAACCGAGCCCGTAAGTGAGTCCAGAATTTCCTGTATAGTGGGCAGAGGGTAAGCATCGGTGTATGTCACTGCGTTGAGTTTAATGTAGTTCACGCAAAACCTGGGCTTCCCATCTTTTTTAGGAATGAGGACCACAGGAGATGCCCAAGCCGAAGACGAGGGTTCGATGATGTCAGCTGCCAGCATTTCCTCCACTAGCTCCTTTATCACCTTGAGTTTTGCTGGGGAGACTCGGTAGGATTTTTGTTTGATTGGCATGTCCTGAGTAACAAAGATTTTATGCGTCAGAACATTTGTTCGGCCCAATGATGAGGTGCACACATCAGCATTCCTCTGTAGCAGGTCGCAGAACTGATTCTTCCTGTCTCCATCCAACTGAGCTCTCTCCACTGCCTTGTGCAACAGCTCCGCATCCAGGCTGGAGGGAGTAGGAGGAGCGGCACTCTGGGGGTCAAGGGCAGAGTAAAAGGAAAGCAGGCCCTTCCCAGTCCATTCGGTAAAGTTGGTAGTGTCCTTTTCAAAGCAATATCTTCTCCCGCTGTTGCTCCTGAACCAGTACAAATTCTGTCCAACATCCATTTGCAGCCCACTGAGGCTCAGGAAGTCCAGTCCCAGGACTGCAGGAAAGGCCAGGCTTTCGGATGAAAGCACTACCACCGGCAGAGTACAGGTATGATCCTGCAACTTCACTACAACATGCTGCCATCCCAATGGCCATCTCTCCCCCCGTCAGCCAAATACAGGGGTTTCCCAACCCAGGGGTATAAATTCTTGTCCTCCACCTTAGTGGCCTGCCACAATTCCTCATTCAGAAGCATATAGGAGGAACCTGAATCCACCATAGCCCTGCCATTCACTGAGCCAATGGTTATAGGAACGACCAGTTGGCGAGGAACAGGTCTGGAAGCGGTGAAGGGGAAGACTCTCTCCCCTGGCAGCTGATGTGACACTGCGTGTATCGTAGGATTGCTGCTGGTGGATGGCCCAGATGGAGGTGGAGGTTGGTAAGTAGGCTTGTGATTCTTCCCCTTATTAGAAGAAACATTTGGACAATTGTGTGGTGAATGGGATCCTTTACACCGCCAACAGAAAGGTTGAGCAGGTCTTGCCGCTGCAGGAGTGAGAGATGTAGATGGGGTAGAGGTGGGCGTTACTACAGTCTGAGACCTATTGGTGTCAGGGGGGTATTTCCGGGGTATCCCTTGCTGTAGTTGCTTCTCTCTGTCCTTTTCCAGCTGCTGGCCGAGCCTCACCAGGGCATCCACTGTTTTGACACCACTGCTCCTCAGCTGGCTCGCCAAAGATGGACGTATGTTCTTTAGTATGAGCTGGATGACTTTTTCCTCTGAGATATCCGGTTTCCATCGGCGGCAGAGTGCTCGGTACATGTAAGCAAAGTCCCGGATGCTTTCCTCCTCCCCTTGCACCCGCGTCCTGATCCGTTCCTCCAGTTCATCAATATAATCCTCTGAGAGGAAGGCCGACAGAAACTTATGCTCATAGTCCCTCCAGGTGAATGTTTCCAACCTTACCACATCCCACCAGTCGCGAGCTGTGCCAAAAAGGACATTGCGAAGGGTGGCGAGAAGTTCCTCATCTGTGAGGGGGTTCAAAGCCAGATAGTCCCGACACTGTTCCAGGTACATAAGAGGGTCTGTACAATCCCCCATGCGGCCAAAACAAGGAAACTGCAATTTAATTGGGCTTTTCCCCATTAACCTTCCCCTCAGGTCTCCCTGGATGGGGGAGCCCACTGGAGATGGAAAAGGCTCTGGACCGCAACCAGATTGCAGGGTAGAGTGCAGTCGTAGCCGAGCTTTAACCTCGGGTTGTACTGTAGGTAAGGAATCAGAGGGAAGTGGAGGTGAAATGGTGGTGGTTTGCACTGCAGTCGATTGTAATGAAGAGTGTGGGGTTCGGAGGGCTTGTTCCTTGATGGCGCTAACTCCTTCCACCATACTGTGCAATTGCTCATTTAATGTTGTTACTTCTCCCTGCAAGTGCGTGACAGTAGCCACCATCGGAGTCATTGCATCACTGATGTCCTTAAGCATCTCAGTATGGTGATGATGGAGCCTCCACTTGAGAGTGTCGGTGAACTGTGTCCTGAGATACTCGGTATGCTGGATCAAGCAGTCCTTTATTTGTTGCTGTCCTTGTTCCTGCTTCACAGTAAAGACATGTTTAAAGTCCGACAGGATGTCCAGCATTTTCTGATTATTAGTTTGTTGCTCTGCTTTCCACCGATGAATTATATCATTCATTTCCTTTTGGCTTTTTTGCAGATCTGCCAAAGTGTGCTGTATGTTTGTGTTATCAGGAGGCTTTAACAGTGGAGGAGCAAGAGTTTCATCTCCCGTGAGTTCCATGTCCAGTAACGATAGATTTGTTTTGTCCTTTACTTTCCCAGCAGAGGGCAGAACTAAATGCTTGGAGGTTTCCTGGCTTATGGAGGGAAAAGGTTGCAGTTGGTCCTCCTGGCCAGCAGATGGCAATCTCCCTTGCCCGGCGCATACCTGACCGGTGGGGAGAGGAGGAAGTTGCAATTGGCCCTCCTGTCCAGCAGAGGGCAAGGTTTCCCAGGAGAGGTCCAGCAAATCAAGCAGCTCCGCCATGCCCGTTTATTGTCCCTTAAACTGAGGTTGCGCCTAATAAATATTGTTTGCTTTCAGTTGAGTGTGTGTTTTTGACACCAGCCTTTTAACTAGGCCGTTGCTTGCCGTCAAAGCCAGGGTGGAGAATTTGTTTGCTTTTAGTGTGCACACGACTGTTTATTAGATTTTCCAGTCGGTCCCATCTGGGGTGCCACTTTTTATGTAGCGGTCGCTGGCGGTTAAGCCGGGGTGCCAGTCAGAGTCTTTAGTCTGACAAAATATAATGGTACGAATACAGCCAACAAAACCCTACAAAGGAATGGATAGCAGGTACCAATCCCTTAACTACCTGTACACACAAAGCAGCCACAAGCATAAAACACACAACACAGCAAATGCAATGTTCCCCACAGTGTATTATACAAATAAGGACAGTGCAAATACCAACCAAACAATAATTCAATACAGTGCAACCCAACCCCAATAGTCCGTTTTTCAGTAGTGTCAGTCTGTGTCAATGTTTCTGAGTTCTCTACTCAAGACTTCCTTGATTCCCACAGTACTGCAACATTTGAGCTCCCGAATCTGAGTCCGAGTGTAACCTCCCGTCAGTGTAATGCATCTGTGTGCTCCGGGGAAACCCCGGGGTTACCTCCACAACGTTACTCCGGTTCGGGCGAGGTAGCAGGTAGCCGGCTCCCGGGAATAGTCGGACCGGGCGATGAACGGCGGGTTGGTGTATAAATGGCGTGTGAAGTGAAGAGAAGAAGCGGTGGATCCGGTCTGTAGGACGGGCGGTCTAGCAAATGGCGGACTTTTACACGCTGCCAGGGGTTGGCAGGCTAACGGCGGACACTCGGACGGTCTAGCCACTTCCTGGTGTGTGTCTGTGGTAAGTACGCGCCATAGTGCTTTTGAAATCCGGCCTTGAACAGTCTATGGGTGTGTGTGTGTGACGTGGGGGGGTACGTCCTTAAAGGCGCAGATCGCCACAGACTACGCTCACTCCTAATTGTAAACCTTGCCTAATTACTGTAAATAGGCTGTAGGGCTATAGAGATACATGACAGATGTGCATATTAACTTTTTCTGATTTGTTTCTGACAGGTCTGTACACCACAGTAGGCTATGTCTGTTTCATGTTCATTGCACAGTTGACATTGTAAACCTTTTCAAACATCAGTACAGCATTAACCCAAACTGGATGTAAGCTGACAGGCATCTAATCGTACAGTTTCCTTGTTCAAGGAGAACAACATTGTTTTTAGCCGTGCATCTATGAACAAGTGTTACAGGTACTGGTTTGTTAATTTCAATTATTTTACTCAACAACCGTGTCTTATGAATTTTTTCTTCTTGTCTTACAGGTGTGCTGCTGCTGCTGCCGCTGGTTCCAGTTGCACCTCTATACACGTTCCATCTTTCTATCCCTCTAGTCTATACCGCTCTGTCTTTTTTTGGATTTTCTTCTCTTTCTGTCCCTTATACTGCTCTGTCTAAATTTTGGATTATTCTATCTTTCTCTCCTCTAGTCTATCCCACTCTATCTAATTTTGGATGACATTCTACCATTGTGTGACACAATTTGAGATTCTGCTTTGAGAAACTGCTTTGAAAAACGATTTTGAGATTTGCACCTTTTGATACATTGCTTTGGTGTTCACTATATTGATTGCATTGTCTGATTGCACTCACACCCCATTACACCGAATTCTCTCTCTCTGAATTCGTTTGCTCTCTCTCTCTCTCTCTTTCACACTCTCTCTGTTGCTAACTGTGCTCCCACTGCATTTGGCAGGATTTGAAAAGCACTAATCTGTATCCAGACAGAATTTAAAGAATTACTATTCATAGACTACAGAACTACTGAGTCCTTTAATATTGAATCTGAATAGAAAGAATATTGAACGGAGTTAACTACATATATTTAATTGTTTAGACTGTTTAGAGTTCTTTAGACTTGTGTGTACTGAATTATATTTAAACTATTGAGAATTTTATACATAAGTTAATTCTGATTGTTGCAGATCCACGCTAATAACAGTCTGAGTAGAATCCATTTGTTTGATCTGAATAGCCATATCAAAGTGTTTATTAAAAGTTGCCAAGGAGAAGAAACTCGACATCTGAAGCAGCCGTATCCTGTCAGCAGAACAACGTACCTGACTGGTGAATGGTAAACAGGTGGTAGAATACTGATGCTGAAAGCACTCATATTTGTTTAGACTTTTCCCTAATACTTCATGCTCAACTGAGTGAGCTGAATTGAATTTGTTTACACTGAATTAAAATCAACTGATCTGTTGCATTTGACATAAGAAATTAGACAAATTTTAATAGTTTATTGATACAGAACTCTTGATACACATTTATTTACATCTGTTGCTATCTACTGTGTGTATTTTAGACGGATACCAGTTATATACACAACACTTACATATTACATTGATTTGATTTAGATTTGTGTTTACTGAATTACATTCAAATTAAACAAGTAGAAATAGCCTGCTGCTTGTAATATTTCAAAAGTACATTCTATTACTGATTACCAGGCAACTGAGTTGAGTCGTCTCAGAACTCAAATTTGACTGACATTACACTGAAAAGGAGTTATTACATTATTTTCAGTTCTTTTGGAGACAGAACAATTAATAGATAAGCTGATACAGATCATTCTTCATATTTCTGTATTGAGATCGCACTTACTGACATTTCTATCTCTGAATTGCATTTACTGCAATACATACCGTTCTCTACCAGTGTATATTTAAGGACGTAACATCTAAATATTGAGTAAGGTCAGGTAATTCCTTAGACCTGTCTGTAGCTGTCTGAATTCTATTGCAAACATATTTTGTAAATATAGTGGAAATAAGTGTTTGCTGCTTCCAAATACAAGAGTAGGCTACATCCTATTACTGATTGTAGCTGATAAATATAGTCTCAATTTCAGTTGTCAATAGCCATATCTGCCAATTTACAGCTACATTGTATAAGGTATCAAAAGAGAATCAACAACCTAAGTGGACATTTGAACTTTTATATTGACCTGTCTAGAACATTGAAGTGAGTGAGAAATACTGTTTGAGTGAAAAAAACAATTTAAAAAAAA
Source organism: Centroberyx gerrardi (assembly GCF_048128805.1). Lineage (NCBI taxonomy): Eukaryota > Metazoa > Chordata > Actinopteri > Beryciformes > Berycidae > Centroberyx > Centroberyx gerrardi. The sequence goes on along the minus strand of NC_136019.1, from coordinate 23,281,519 downwards.
CTCATATCACCCAGTTCTTACAGTAGTGTTCATTGTATAGTGGTATTAACACTTGCACCTTAAATTTGGAATATAAGTAAATTTACAGAAAATATTTACATTTATTCCTCTTAGATTTACGCTGATTGCATTTCTATAGCAGTGTTTGTCACTTTTGTACACATTTTCATCACTTATTGATCGTATAGGGAACAAAGGTACATTTTATCTGTGTCCAATAGTGTAATAAAGAGTAAATACTTTGCAACAAGCTTATTTTGTTTGGGGAAAAACTGCTGAACTCGGGATAACCATGCCAAGGCGAGGGAAAAGATCAGAAGCATCAAAACAGCGTTGGAGGAAGCTGAGCTTAGAAGTTGGTGTACCCAGTCAGCAGACACACACAGCAGAGTCTGGTCACACAGCCCCTGTACAGGTCACAGCCAGCCAGCCAGATGTGATGTATGTCAGAGCCTCCCACTGCCAGGCTGATGCTAGATATAATGAGTACTCCAGAAATGCTCAGTGCGCTTGTAATTCTCTCACATTTCTTGTCCATCACAATGAAAATGAGCAGCTCCAAAGCCCTGATCTTGATTGCATACTGGAGGAAGGCGATGCTGTGTACACTAGTGTCAGGGCAATGCTCGAGATAGAGAACAGATTTAAGGAGAGACGTTTGGCCTTTGATGAGCTCCCATGCTGGGCTATGTGCAATAACCATGAGTACGATGTCATCAAAGCAGATGTAATGCATGGTTTCTTCACTGCTACTGCCCCTTGTGCAGAAATGGAAGCGCTGTACCCAAACCTTGCAACAAGACTTCAGTGTCTCTCAACCGATGTCAATCAAGCATTGCTTACATTATCTGGGACCACCATTGCTGTATTCAGAGACACCTCTGGAAGATATGGCATCTTTGACCCACACTCCAGGTCAGCTGATACTGATGGAACACTCTGGAGGCAAAGCTTTAATGCTGTCTTTCAAAAGTTTGAATGACATGATTGAGAGATTACATATGATGTTTGACTGGGTGACTCCTGATAAGCAATACAATTTCATGCCCGTCTCATTTCAGAGGGTAGATGTATCTGTAAATGATGTTCCACACCAAGCAGATCCTGCTGCACACATCCCTGATCCAGCTGCATGTGCTGAAACGGCAGAGGTCACACTTTCTGTTCAGCAAGTTGAAACACAGACCGGTAATGATGCAAAATTATCAAACCAACAAGGAAAGACTTCATATGGCAAGCAATTTGAGCTACATGCATCCAGTAATTTAAAAGTCATCAGAGGTCCACCATGCATTGCTTATTGTATCTCCTGAGTGCATTGCTGTGTTTCGTGACAGATCAGGAAGATTTGGTTTCTTTGATTCTCACTCTAGAACTGCTGATGGTTTGCGTGACCCTGGTAACGGAACTGCTGTGATGCTCACTTTTACACATCTGAGTGATATGATTGAAAGAATTCACGTTGTTCCAAATTCATGCTGATGAAGCCCCATATGATTTCATGCCAGTGTCATTTGAAAGTGTAAACATGCCCTCTGATGAAAATGGTGCATCACAAAATGCCATGGCTGTGTCATATAATGACTCTGAGTTAATGGATGTTGACAACTGTGATGGTAGTGATTTAACAATGGAACAAGAGCATGGTTGGCAAATCAAAAAGGAACACAACACCACTTGCCACCTGTAGGAGAAAATGATGCACAGCATGAACAAACTAGTACATCAGATTCCCAAAGTGATGTGATGGAGGTTGATAATGATAACGTACTTGAGCAGAACACAGATGCAACACTTAGAAATGAAAGTGATGGACAAAATGAGCAGTCACCTAACTCAGAGGAGGAGAAAGATGATCTGAGACCTGGTCTTGCCCTTGACACTTGCCTGCAACCAACTGATATTGGACAGGATATTCTATCATATGGTGAAGGAATATTCAGTATCGCCCCTGCCGAAGGAAAAAGGCCAGTCAGCTTTTTTAAAACACCAAAACTAGAAGCAATGGCTTTCCCTGTTCAGTTCCCTACTGGAAATAACACACTCGATGAGGTCAGACAGATAAAAATATCTCCAAGCATGTACTTCAATGCAAGGCTGTTTTCTGTGGATACTCGTTTTGCGAGAGAACAAACCTACCTCTTCTTTGCACAGTTTGTCACAGAGATACACATGGTCACATCTAGTATGTCAATACAGTTAAGAAAAGGGAAAGCTAAAACCAAAGATGGCCGCAAAATATCTAACAGGCTATTGCGGGATAAGCGTGAGATTGAGAAACTGGTACACAATAAGGATGCAACAAGATTCATGCAGCCTCTGAGAGGGACTCCAGCATACTGGGACAAAACGCTAAAAGATCTGCTCGCCATGATCAGACAGTTGGGGAAGCCTACTTTCTTCTGTACATTCAGTGCTGCAGAGATGAGATGGCCAGAGGTTATAACAGCAATAAAAGCACAACAAGGTGAACAGGTGGAATTTTCAGAGCTTGACTGGACTACAAAATGTGACATACTACGAAGCAACCCTGTCACAGTCATGCGCATGTTTGAGAAACGTGTCGATGCGTTAATGAGAGATCTGCTCATGTCAGAGGCACAGCCCATTGGTGAGGTACTCTGATGCAACCGTGTGTGCCTTTGTCGATCGCTACATAACATGCCAGCTGCCAGATACAATCAAAGACCCTGAGCTGTACAGCATAGTTACGGAGGTTCAGACGCACAGCAGAAATCATTCCACTTCATGCAGGAAAGGCTCTAAACTCTGCCGTTTTGGTTTTCCAAAGCCACCTATGCCACAGACAAAGATAATTCGCCCAAGGTCAGCAAACATGGATGAAGCAGACACCTCAGTTCCAAAAGAGTCAAACAACAATGATTCAGACACACAGGCAGCCAAATTGAAGCTCAAACCAGTGTGGGATCTGCTCAACGACCCTAACGTCTCTTTCGACAGTCTATCAGAGCTGTTAGCCCAATGTAATTTGAGCTTGGAGGAATACAAGCAATGCGCTGAGGCAATGACCAAGTCGAGTGTGATTATCATGAAGCGAGATCCAAAAGACTGTTGGGTGAATGGATACAACGCAGATCTACTGAGAGCCTGGAATGCCAACATGGATATCCAGTATATTCTCGACCACTACAGATGCGTTATGTACATGTTGTCGTACATATCCAAACCCGAACACGACATGAGTGAATATCTAAAGGCAATAATCCAAGATGTCAGGCAAACAGATGTAACTCAGCAGGAGGAAATGAAGCAAATTATGCAGGCTTACTCTAAACATAGACAAGTTAGCGCTCAAGAGTCTGTGGCCCGAACGTGCAGCCTGCCACTGAAAAAAAGCTCCCGCAACGTTGTGTTTATACAGACAGATGACAATGCCCTGAAAATGAGTCTTCCCATGAGTGCACTGGAGAACAAGACACCAGAGTCACTGGATGTGTGGATGACAGGATTACCAGAGAAATACAGGGCAAGACCAGAAACACCTGAATTTGAAACTATGTGTCTGGCAGACTTTGCTTCAGGTTGTAGAGTTGTCTATGGCAGGCAAAAGAATGGGAAGAATGCTGTGCCTCTACTCAATGACGCGGGACACATTCAAAAACCAACAGTAGGGAAACCTGCACTTATCAGATATGTCCGCTTTTCCCAGGAAAGAGATCCAGAGAAACACTATGGCAGGCTACTCAAATTGTATCTCCCTAACCGCTCTGACTCACAGCTGAAAACCAAGAGATTCCCAACATATGAAGCATTTTACAAAAGTGCCTGTGTGAAACTTCCAGGAACTGAGTACATCCACTCTGTGTACAAAATTGTGAATGAAAACAGAGCACAATATGAGCAACATGAAGAAGAGGTAGAGAGAGCCGTTAAGGAGTTTGAACAGAATGGCCCTTTTGAGGATGCATGGTCCACTTTTGCACCTGAAATTGATCTAGTTCGGTTGGAATGTATTGCAGAACAAGAGCAAGTACACCCTGATGAACAAAATGAACAAGATGATATTCCAGACTACAGCACTCGCTCAGATGAAAGAGGAGGAACAGTACCAACAGTGGAAGGCCCCAAAATAAACAATAAAGTCATCCACTCGATGTATCAAAACCTGAACCAGACACAGGCCTCTATTTTACACAGTCCGTGATTGGTGCACAAAGCGCGTGTGGGGCCAAAATCCTGACCAGTTCTTCTATTTCATCACTGGAGGCGCCGGCTGTGGCAGGTCACATCTCATCAAATGCATCTATGCTGAGGCCACTAAGATACTGTGTGAACTCCCCCGACTCTGTGAAGAAACAGACATATCGATGCCCACAGTGTTACTGACTGCATTCACTGGTACCGCAGCATTCAACATATCAGGAAAAACACTGTATTCCACTCTCAAACTGCCGAGAAGTTTAAAGCCACCTTATCAAGGACTTGGAAATGCACTAGATGAAGTCAAGTCTACACTGTCAAATGCAGAGATAATTATCATTGATGAAGTGTCAATGGTTTCGAAACATCTGTTTGCCTATGTCAACTGGAGATTGCAGCAGATCAAAGGCAGCAAAAAACCTTTTGGAGGCATGTCAGTTATTGCGGTTGGAGACTTTCATCAGCTGCCCCCACTTGGAAAAGCAAAAGCCCTCTGCGTGTTTGAGGATCATGTGATCGACTTCTGGCAAGAGCATTTTCAAATGATCACGCTGACAGAGATCATGCGACAGAAAGAGGATGTTGCTTTTGCCCAACTGCTGAACAGAATCCGGGTGAAACAAAAGACAGAGCCCCTATCTGAGGATGACAAAGCTTTGCTCTCACAAGCTGTGACTGACCCGGCAAACTGCCCCAATGATGTGATACACATATTTGCAACCAACAAAGAGGTGGATGAACACAATGCTGCAACAATATCCACTCTTCACAGCAATATCATTAATATAGATGCAGATGACTACAAAAAAGATCCACGGACAGGAAAGGAGATCTGCCTGACATGATACAAGCTGCCGAGGGTGCCCGTGTAATGCTCATCAGAAATATAGATGTGGAAGACGGCCTGGTGAACGGTTCGTTTGGCAAGATTTCCAGAATTGTGACTCAGACTCTAAATGGTGTGAGCAGAGTACAAATGCTTGGCCTGGAGCTTGACAGTTCAAGTGCAGGACAGAAACACTGCAACAAGGTACCTGGTGGACCTGATAACCTGGTGTACATTGAGAGAATAGAGGAAAACCTGAGCAGAAAAGGAGTGGTTCGCAGGCAATTCCCAATGAAGTTAGCGTTTGCGTGCACAACGCACAAAGTTCAAGGCATGACAACACAGTCTGCAGTAGTTTCACTGAAACATGTATTTGAACCAGGCATGGCATATGTTGCACTGAGCAGAACAACTTCCCTCCGTGGACTGCATGTCACTCATTTGGATGAAAAGAAAATATACACAGATCCTGAAATCACAGCCTCTCTGCAGAGCATGAGAAAAGCATCACTTGACCACATGATGCCACTATTGCAAATTGCACGAGCATCAAATCAAACACCTACTCTAAAAATCATTCATCACAACACAGAGGGATTACAGTGTCACATTCAGGATATCAAAAGTCATCATGAGTTGAGACTTGCAGATATTTTGTGTTTTACCGAAACTTGGCTTTCAGGCTCTTCTGTTGATGAAAGTCTCCAACTGGAAGGCTACAACATGTTCAAACGCAACAGACACGCCTCGTACACAAACTCTTCTCAGATTTTTGACAAAAACGGTGGAGGAGTTGTTGTCTATGTGAAAAGCCACTGTGAAGCTCAGGCCATACAGTATATGCACAATGTGACTGACCTGGAGTATGTTGTCGTCAAAATTGAGGCCCCAGTGAGTGCACTGATCGCTGTAGTCTACAGACCTCCAAAGTACAGCCTGCTGCAATTCCTGTCTAACCTGCGCAGCCTACTGGATTGTTTGGACATCATAGATCACCACCCGATCATTGTCTGTGGAGACTTCAATGAGGATCTGTTATCAAAAGAAAGGAAGCCCGTCTTTGAGCTGTTTCAGTTGAGAGGATACACACAACTCATCAACACTGCCACCACTGAGAAGCAGACCCTGCTGGATCACATTTTCATTTCCAGACCAGAGCAATGCCTGCAGTCAGGTGTTCTGCAAACGTATTACAGCTATCATGATCCAACCTTCTGCGTTTTGTCTTCAAACATGACATGATTGGAGCGTCATATCACACATGTTGCATTAATGGTTACATTGTTGTTGTTGAACTTATAATAGCAGACCTTGCATTTGGTAACTTTGTATTTGATAACTTAATTATTGGAGCGTAATGTTACATATCTTGTATTAATGGTTACATTATTGTTGTTGAACTTATGATAGCAGACTTTGCATCTGGTAATCAAGTATATGATAATCTAATTTTTGGAGCCTAATTTCACAAGTCCTATATTAATTGGTCAACTTAATCAACCTATCAACTAATTTGGAAAAAAATGTGGGTGGAAGGAAGACACAGCTCTTCAGTTGTGTCTTCCTTACTTCACCCCACACACCAATGCCCCACCCATTAATCAACCTATCAACTCATTTGGAAAATTTAAACCTCCACCTCTGGCCACTTGCCCGAGGATATTATTGATGCTGGCCCCTCCCCTCCTCCAGCCCTTGTGTGCTGTGAGGTGCTGGATCAGCTGACCTTCCCATCAATGGTGGACTCCAGCACAGTACTAAGCTCTTCCTCACAGTCCATAAGGTATTGGACTTTTAAATATTACATTTAATACATTCAGTGTTTCCCACAGAATTTGAATGTACTTGTGGTGGTAGGTGGGTTGGCAATGGGGGGGGGGGGGGGGGGGCTTTTTATTCTTGTATTCTCTTATATTGTCAATATATAGGCTAATATCAATGAAGGATCCCACTACCTGGATGGCTGAAAAATTATCTAATATATTCCATTTTAAATAGTTCCATTTGTCAAACAAATAACTAACCTGTATATATCTAAAGTACTTTGTGTCAAAGATAACATAACTTAAAAATATAAACAGTGCTACACTGTTCTGTCTGTTGCTTGCTTTAGTCTACAAGGTGAAGAATAGAAATGAGACTCCTTTTACAGAGAAATCTGCTGTTCTGCCCCTCTGCCCTGCTACATCTCTCTGTGCTGTCAGTCTCACCTGTATCTTTACATCGTTACATTACAGCCTTTGACATTATTATCTGCTCTGTTTTACTGCTCAGCTCCTCTGGTCCAGACTGTCCTGCTCCTCCTCAGGACGAGTCCTTTTCCTTCTTTGAAAATATTTTTCAATATTAATCTGGATTGAGGGAGCAAACATTCAGAGTCAGAGTTAAAAAGTTAATATTAACGTTATCAGTCCACTCAGTGGATACTGACTAGCAGCTAGGCTATACAGCGTGCTAATCTCGGAAACTCAGCTGGATTCCGAGTAACGTTAACTGTTAGTTCTTCTTTTCGGGAATTCAGTCGGCCGTCTTCTTGGCATGGAAAAAAATATCCCTCACGCGTGTGCAGTGGGAGGCAAACAGACGGGTCCGGTGAGAGAGCGAGTGAGCGAGAGAGAGAGAGAGAGAAAGAGAGAGAGTGAGAGAGAAGAGGTCGCATGGAGCAATTAGGGGCTGAGCGAATCAATGCGCTACACGCAGTTTTATGATTATATAGTTTCATATAAAGTTTTCTGTGTGTGGGAAACCCTGGAGGGGTAGCGCGAGGGGAGATTGCCCACTAGTTAATTGATCGCGGATGGCGTCGTTCTCTCGGACGGATAAAAAAATAAAAATAAAAAATGCTAAAATGGGTCGCCAAATATACTTTGGCGGCCGTGAATATACCTGGGCGGCCCGCCCAAGTAAAGTCTATGTGTGGGAAACACTGACATTGTTGTTGTTGACTGTTTGCACTAATCATATTGTTTCACTAACCAATACTACTTTACATACTACATACATACACACATACTTCTTTTTACACATTATTGTTACTCTACACTGTATTACAACTTCCTGTTTTTCTACTACTGCCAACCTCCTCTCTCCACATCACCTTCTGGACACCCAGCGCTACACGGAGCGGTAGAAGGCAACTAGTAATACAGGAGAAGAGACACAGCTTTGAGGATCATAATTTTAGATAAAGAGGCTGTTGTTAAGGAGGCCATATACATCAAACTGGAACGACCTTCACTAAACAGAGGGGAGGAGTGCAACATCACCGCTACATACAACGCTGTCATAACATCTGGAGGACCATAGTGCCAATGCCAAGTTTTAACATCTTTCCAGCAGTTTCAGACTTATTCACACCTCCACTCATGCGACTCAAAAGACTCTCATGTTCATGGTGTGAATCACCCACACAGGTTAAATGCCAGGGAATTCTCCACCATTCAGTACAGCTGGAGAACCCTCTCGGATGAGTGGTGAAACACCTTCCACTCTTCCAGTGGATTTTGTTATTTATTTTGTTTATTTTTATTTTTTGACATCTTACTTCCTTAATTTAATGTGTTTTGTGTTGAAACAATTATTGTTTTTGCTCTTATTATGTGGCAAGGCCTACATCTACTTAAAAACCTTTAAACATTTCCGCTTCTAATAGTACTTCTACTACTGCTTCTACTGCCCCCTAGCACTAGTACTACAACACTACTACAGTAGTGCAACTACTAATTCAACTACTTCCACTGCTTGAACTCCTGCAACTACTACATTTTCTGAATATTTTGACTTTTATTAGTAAAAGTTATTTTCAAAAAATCAATAATTGTGTACATAAAGTGCCTTGATTTTCAGAATTGTATCTTCAATTTTGAATTCATGAAAACTATTTGTGTTCTGCCCTTATTGTCACACAAAGCTCTCATTCAGGAACAGACAGGAAAAATGTTGAAGCCAGCTGTAGGTCATTCCTTCCTTCCCTTTTTCCCTCTTCCTTCTGGAATGAAGGAAAGAAACAAAGAGGGAAGAAAAGAACATAGCTTTTCTTCCTTGTTTCTTTCCTTCATTCCAGAGTTTGATTTTGGTTTTGTTTGGTCTCTGCTTTTTTTGTTTTTTTGTTTTGATGTTTAACTGTGTCCCTGAATTGATGGGGGGCCCACAAGCAGGCTTTGAGGCCTGATTGGTTGCCCCATCACCCTTATGATTTTGGTTTTGTTTATGTATTTTTATTTTGATGTTTAATTGTTTCCCTGATTTGATGGGGGGCCTACAGGCAGGTGGAAACACTGTAAGGCCTGATAGGTTACCCCATCGCCCTTATAGTTGTTGTTTTTTTTAGATTGTTTTATATTCTCATCTCATGTATATAGTCTAATATGTATTGTCAATACTGAGACCAATTTATTGTAAATGTACATATATTTGATCAAATATATACCATTATACAGTATATTTTAATATGTATTTTATCAGATTTTAGAGCATTATCAATACCAGATTTATGATTCATCAGGAATCTGAAGACACATTTAATGTTTGTCTAGCAGTCTATGTTCTAATGTAATACCCATGATTTCTCTTTTATTCCTGTATAAATTGAGAAATACATTATTTTGAAATACAGCATGACTTCCATTTCCGTATATACATGTCAGTTCAGGTTGACAATTTGAAACATTCTGTATGTTACATTATATTGACAACACCTAAACTATTTTAGATAAAGAGCTTGATGTACACTTAATAAGATCCATTATTATAACTTCTAGTACTGTACTACTACTGCAGCTACTTCTACTGCTACTACTACTACTACTGCAGCTACTTCTACTGCTACTACTACTGCAGCTACTACTACTGCTACTACTTCTAATACTGCTACTACTACCACTACTTCTACTGCTACTACTTCTAATACTGCTACTACTGCTAGTACTACCACTACTTCTACTGCTACTACTACTACTTATACTGCTACCACTACTACTTCTAATACTGCTACTACTACTACTTCTACTGCTACCACTACTACTTCTAATACTGCTACTACTATTACTGCTACTACTACTGCTACCACTACTACTTCTAATACTGCTACTACTACTGCTACTACTACTGCTACTACTACTACTACTACTGCAGCTACTTCTACTGCTACTACGACTACTACTGCAGCTACTACTGCTGCTACTACTTCTAATACTGCTACTACTACTACTGCTACTACTACTACTTCTACTACTACTGCTACTACTACTACCTCTAATACTACTACTACTACTGCTACTGCTATCACTACTACTGCTAATAGTACTACTACTGCTACTTCTACTACTATTACTACTTCTTATACTACTACTTCTAATACTACTACTACTTCTAATACTGCTACTATTACTACTGCTACTACTTCTAATGCTGCTACTATTACTACTGCTACTACTTCTAATACTACTGCTATTACTACTGCTACTTCTAATACTGCTACTATTACTACTGCTACTACTTCTAATACTGTTACTACTACTAATACTGCTACTACTACTACTGCTACTACTTCTAATACTACTACTACTTCTAATACTGCTACTATTACTAATGCTACTACTTCTAATACTACTACTACTAATACTGCTACTGTTACTACTGCTACTACTTCTAATACTACTACTAAACTACTTCTAATACTGCTACTATTACTACTGCTACTACTTCTAATACTACTACTGCTTCTAATACTGCTACTATTACTAATGCTACTACTTCTAATACTACTACTACTAATACTGCTACTGTTACTACTGCTACTACTTCTAATACTACTACTAAACTACTTCTAATACTGCTACTATTACTACTGCTACTACTTCTAATACTACTACTACTGCTACTATTACAACTGCTACTACTTCTATTACTACTACTATTACTACTGCTACTAGTTCTAATACTACTACTACTTCTAATACTGCTACTATTACTACTGCTACGACTTCTAATACTGTTACTACTACTGCTACTGCTACTAGTATTACTACTACTGTTACTACTACTACTATTTCTAATGCTGCTACTACTACTGCCACTACTACTGCTACTGCAGCTACTACTACTGCTACTACTACTACTTCTAATACTGCTACTACTTCTACTGCTACTACTACTACTTCTACTACTACTGCTACTACTACCTCTAATACTACTACTACTACTACTACTACTGTTACTACTGCTAATAGTACTACTACTGCTACTTCTACTACTACTACTACTACTTCTAATACTACTACTTCTAACACTGCTACTACTACAACTGTTACTTCAGCAAAGTACTGCTTCAAACACCAGATCGAAATACTCAAAATGTACAGACATTTAAACTCTTTGTAATGAAATTCAACTGTCTTCAGCCTTCTCTTGCTGAAGCAAGCACACACATTTTCTTCAGAAAATTTAACCTTTTCTAGTTTAGTTTAACTAGCCAAAAATACACCGATTACGCAGTAACTAATTCATACGAAACTAATTTGTTAACGCTATGTTAGCGTTACATCTTCTAGTTAGTGTTAATCCTTGTAGGATTGCCCGCGCACGCAAACGTAACGTTAGCCACGGATAACTAGTCAAGCTAACATTAGCTAGTTTAGCCAACTCCCCACACATGCAGTCTTTGCTATTTTACTGGAATTTATGGACGTTACAAAGAATACAACACAATCACCCCTCCACATTAACAACATTAACGTTACCTCTTGCCGACATTGTCTAGTTTGACGTTAGCTAGTTAGCGTTAATTAGCTTAATGTTGCTCGCACATTTAAGCTAGCCATCAACTCGGTCATGTTAGCCCTTTGGAATTCGGTATTTTAAGATTCAAAACCAGCTGGAGTGTATGGTGAACAACAATATAAAGTTATTCTAAAATGCTGCTTCTGTTGAAATGCCAAATAATTGGTTTAATAGGTGATTAGGAGAAACTTACCCCAGTCTTTCGATGAGAAGAAAATGGCGCTGTGAAAATTCTTGTCGGTTTGAAACAAGAAGGAGGTGGGCGGGGCTTTCCAGAGTACTTCTTACACCATGTATTTTAACTACGAAAATTTTCACCAACACTGTGGGGCATCTTAGTCAAGCTGTTGTTGTAATAACTCTGAAAGAGTCCATGTACTTTGACACTGCATATTTTACACTGGGGAATTTACTGTGTAACACCTGCCTGTAGTAAGCTCAGCCAATCAGAAGTCATGTAAAACTACACTGTAGTCATGGCCGGATTAACCATATGGGCAACTGGGCGAGTGCCCAGGGGCACCAAGACTCCTGGGGCACCAAGCAACCGATGTTATTTTTATTTTTATTTTTTTAATAATTAAAAAAATAAAATAAATTTAATTGCAATAATACAGTAGGCCTACATAAGTTTGGGACAACAGTGACCAAAAAATCACTCACGTTAACTTCTTGTCCCACAATGTGTCTCAGTGACTGCTCATGGTGCCTGCGGCTGCGGCGGGTGGGGGTAGGTGGGAGTCAGCTCAGCCAATCAGCAGCCATGTAACACTCAAATGTAGTCAGCTCAGCCAATCAGCAGTCATGTAAAACTACACTATAGTAATCTCAGCCAATCAGCAGCCATGTAACAGTCAAATGTAGTCAGCTCAGCCAATCAGAAGACATGCAACACTAGACTGTAGCCAGCTCAGCCAATCAGACGTCATGTACCACTAGCCTGTAATCAGCTCAGCCAATCAGCAGCCATGTAACACTAGACTGTAGTAAGCTCAGCCAATCAGCAGCCATGTAACACTCAAATGTAGTCAGCCCAGCCTATCAGAAGTCATGTAACACCAGCCTGTAGTCAGCTCAGCCAATCAGCAGTCATGAAAAACTACACTGTAGTCAGCTCAGCCAATCAGCAGCCATATAACACTCAAATGTAGTCAGCTCAGCCAATGAGCAGCCATGTAACACTAACCTGCAGTCAGCACAGCCAGTCAGAAGTCAGGTAACACTAACCTGTTGTCAGCTCAGCCAATCAGCAGCTGTGTAACACTAGCCTGTAGTCAGCCCAGCCATTCAGCAGCCATGTAACACTCAAATATAGTCAGCTCAGCCAATCAGAAGTCATGTAACACTAGCCTGTAGTAAGCTCAGCTAATCAGCAATATTGTAACACTAGCCTGTCATCAGCACAGCCAATCAGAAGTAATGTAACACTCGCCTGTCCTCAGCTCAGCCAATCAGAAGTCATATAAGACTAGCCTGTAGTAAGTTCAATCAATCAGCAGGCATGTAACACTAGCCTGTAGTCAGCTCAGCCAGTCATAAGTCATGTAACACTAGACTGTATTAAGGTCAGCCAATCAGCAGCCAAGTAACACTCAAATGTAGTCAGCTCAGCCAACCAGAAGTCATGTAACACTCAAATGTAGTCATCTCAGCCAATCAGAAGTCATGTAACACTCAATATTAGTCATAACAGCCAATCAGAAGTCAGGTAACACTAGCCTGTAGTCAGCTCATCCAATCAGAAGTCCTGTAACACAAGCTTGTAGTCAGCTCAGCCAATCAGCAGCCATGTAACACTAGACTGTAGTCAGCTCAGCCAATCAGCAGCCATGTAACACTCAAATGTTGTCAGCTAAGCCAATCAGCAATCATGTAAAACTAGCTTGTCATCAGCACAGCCAATCAGCAATAATGTAACACTCGCCTGTCCTGAGCTCAGCTAATCAGAAGTCATGTAACACCTGCCTGTAGTCAGCTCAGCCAATCAGCAGCCATGTAACACTCAAATATACTCAGCTCAGCCATTCAGAAGTCATGTAACAGCTGCCTATAGTCAGCTAAGCCAATCAGCAGACATGTAACACTCAAATGTAGTCATCTCAGCCAATCAGAAGTCATGTAACACCAGTCTGAAGTAAGGTCATCCATTCAGCAGTCATGTAAAACTAGACTGTAGTCAGCTCAGCCAATCAGTAGCCATGTAAGACTAGACTGTAGTGAACCCATCCAATCAGAAGCCATATAACACCAACACGTAGTCAGCTCAGCGAATCAGCACTCATGTAACACTGAAATGTAGTAATCTTAGTCAATCAGAAGTCATGTAACGCCAGTCTAAAGTAAGCTCATCCAATCAGCAGTCATGTAACACTAGACTGTAGTCAGCTCAGACAATCAGCAGCTATATAAAACCTGCCTGTGGTCACCTCAGCCAGTCAGAAGTAATGTAACACTATCCTGTAGTCTTCTCAACCAATCAGCAGCCATGAAACAGTCACATGTAGTCAGCTCAGCCAATCAGAAGTCATGTAACACTAGCCTGTAGACACCTCAGCCAATCAGAAGAAAAGTAATACTAGCCTGTAGTCAGCTCAGCCAATCAGCAGTCATGTCACACTAGACTGTAATCACCTCAACCAATCAGCAGCCATGTAACACTCAAATGGAGGAGACTACAGCAAGAGGAAAGGAGAGATCTGATAGGAAGACGGCAAGAGGAAATGAGGGATCTGATTGGACCACAGCAGGAGGAAAAGAGGGATCTGACTGGACTACAGCAGGAGGAAAGGAGGGATCTGATTGGACTACAGCAAGAGGAAAGGAGAGCTATGATTGGACCATGGCATTAAAGGATGGATCTGATTGGACCATAGCAAGAGGAAAGGAGGGATCTGATTGGACTATAGCAAGAGGAAAGGAGGGATCTGATTGGACCACAGCAGGAGGAAAGGAGAGATCTGATTGGACTACACCAAGATGAAAGGAGAGATCTGATTGGACTACACCAAGATGAAAGGAGAGCTCTGAATGGACCATGGCATAAAAGGGGGGATCTGATTGGACCATAGCAAGAGGAAAGGAGGGATCTTATTGGACCACAGCAGGAGGAAAGGAGAGCTCTGATTGGACCATGGCATAAAAGGAGGGATCTGATTGGACCATAGCAAAAGGAAAGGAGGGATCTGATTGGACCACAGCAGGAGGAAAGGAGAGCTCTGATTGGACTATGGCATAAAAGGAGGGATCTGATTGGACGATAGCAAAAGAAAAGGAGGGATCTAATTGGAAAACAGCAAGAGGAAAGGAGAGCTCTGATTGGTCCAATCAGAGCTCTCCTTTCCTCTTGCTGTGGTCCAATCAGATCGCTCCTTTCCTCCTGCTGTGGTCCAATCAGATCCCTCCTTTCCTCTTGCTGTGGTCCAATCGGATCCCTCCTTTTATGCCACGGTCCAATCAGAGCTCTCCTTTCATCTTGCTGTGGTCCAATCAGATCGCTCCTTTCCTCCTGCTGTGGTCCAATCAGATCCCTCCTTTTATGCCACGGTCCAATCAGAACTCTCCTTTCATCTTGCTGTCGTCCAATCAGATCGCTCCTTTTCTCCTGCTGTGATCCAATCAGAGCTCTCCTTTCATCTTGCTGTCGTCCAATCAGATCGCTCCTTTCCTCCTGCTGTGGTCCAATATTATCCCTCCTTTCCTCTTGCTGTGGTCCAATCAGATCCCTCCTTTTATGCCACGGTCCAATCAGAGCTCTCCTTTCATCTTGCTGTGGTCCAATCAGATCGCTCCTTTCCTCCTGCTGTGGTCCAATCAGATCCCTGCTTTCCTCTTGCTGTGGTCCAATCAGATCCCTCCTTTTATGCCACGGTCCAATCAGAGCTCACCTTTCATCTTGCTGTGGTCCAATCAGATCGCTCCTTTCCTCCTGCTGTGGTCCAATCAGATCCCTCCTTTCCTCTTGCTGTGGTCCAATCAGATCCCTCCTTTTATGCCAGGGTCCAATCAGAGCTCTCCTTTCATCTTGCTGTCGTCCAATCAGAGCTCTCCTTTCCTCCTGCTGTGGTCCAATCAGATCCCTGCTTTCCTCTTGCTGTGGTCCAATCAGATCCCTCCTTTTATGCCACGGTCCAATCAGAGCTCTCCTTTCATCTTGCTGTGGTCCAATCAGATCGCTCCTTTCCTCCTGCTGTGGTCCAATTAGATCCCTCCTTTCCTCTTGCTGTGGTCCAATCAGATCCCTCCTTTTATGCCACGGTCCAATCAGAGCTCTCCTTTCATCTTGCTGTCCTCCAATCAGATCGCTCCTTTCCTCCTGCTGTGGTCCAATCAGATCCCTGCTTTCCTCTTGCTGTGGTCCAATCAGATCCCTCCTTTTATGCCACGGTCCAATCAGAGCTCTCCTTTCATCTTGCTGTGGTCCAATCAGATCGCTCCTTTCCTCCTGCTGTGGTCCAATCAGATCCCTCCTTTCCTCTTGCTGTGGTCCAATCAGATCCCTCCTTTTATGCCTGGGTCCAATCAGAGCTCTCCTTTCATCTTGCTGTCGTCCAATCAGAGCTCTCCTTTCCTCCTGCTGTGGTCCAATCAGATCCCTCCTTTTATGCCACGGTCCAATCAGAGCTCTCCTTTGATCTTGCTGTGGTCCAATCAGATCGCTCCTTTCCTCCTGCTGTGGTCCAATCAGATCCCTCCTTTTATGCCACGGTCCAATCAGAGCTCTCCTTTCATCTTGCTGTCGTCCAATCAGATCGCTCCTTTTCTCCTGCTGTGGTCCAATCAGAGCTCTCCTTTCATCTTGCTGTCGTCCAATCAGATCGCTCCTTTCCTCTTGCTGTGGTCCAATCAGATCCCTCCTTTCCTCTTGCTGTGGTCCAATCAGATCCCTCCTTTTATGCCATGGTCCAATCAGAGTTCTCCTTTCATCTTGCTGTGGTCCAATCAGATCCCTCCTTTTATGCCACGGTCCAATCAGAGCTCTCCTTTCATCTTGGTGTCCTCCAATCAGATCGCTCGTTTCCTCCTGCTGTGGTCCAATCAGATCCCTCCTTTCCTCTTGCTGTGGTCCAATCAGATCCCTCCTTTTATGCCACGGTCCAATCAGAGCTGTCCTTTCATCTTGCTGTCGTCCAATCAGATTGCTGCTTTCCTACTGCTGTGGTCCAATCAGATCCCTCCTTTTATGCCACGGTCCAATCAGAGCTCTCCTTTCCTCTTGCTGTCATCCAATCAGATCGCTCCTTTCCTCCTGCTGTGGTCCAATCAGATCCCTCCTTTTATGCCACGGTCCAATCAGAGCTCTCCTTTCATCTTGCTGTCGTCCAATCAGATCGCTCCTTTCCTCCTGCTGTGGTCCAATCAGAGCTCTCCTTTCATCTTGCTGTCGTCCAATCAGATCGCTCCTTTCCTCCTGCTGTGGTCCAATCAGATCCCTCCTTTCCTCTTTCTGTGGTCCAATAAGATCCCTCCTTTTATGCCACGGTACAATCAGAGCTCTCCTTTCATCTTGCTATCGTCCAATCAGATCGCTGCTTTCCTCCTGCTGTGGTCCAATCAGATCCCTCCTTTCCTCTTGCTGTGGTCCAATCAGATCGCTCCTTTCCTCCTGCTGTGGTCCAATCAGATCCCTCCTTTCCTCTTGCTGTGGTCCAATCAGATCCCTCCTTTTATGCCACGGTCCAATCAGAGCTCTCCTTTCATCTTGCTGTCGTCCAATCAGATCGCTCCTTTCCTCCTGCTGTGGTCCAATCAGATCCCTCCTTTCCTCTTGCTGTGGTCCAATCAGATCCCTCCTTTTATGCCACGGTCCAATCAGAGCTGTCCTTTCATCTTGTTGTCGTCCAATCAGATTGCTACTTTCCTACTGCTGTGGTCCAATCAGATCCCTCCTTTTATGCCACGGTCCAATCAGAGCTCTCCTTTCCTCTTGCTGTCATCCAATCAGATCGCTCCTTTCCTCCTGCTGTGGTCCAATCAGATCCCTCCTTTTATGCCACGGTCCAATCAGAGCTCTCCTTTCATCTTGCTGTCGTCCAATCAGATCGCTCCTTTCCTCCTGCTGTGGTCCAATCAGATCCCTCCTTTCTTCTTGCTGTGGTCCAATCAGATCGCTCCTTTTATGCCACGGTCCAATCAGACCTCTCCTTTGATCTTGCTTTGGTCCAATCAGATCGCTCCTTTCCTCCTGCAGTGGTCCATCAAATCCCTCCTTTTATTCTATGGTCCAATCAGAGCTCTCCTTTCATCTTGCTGTCGTCCAATCAAATCGCTGCTTTCCTCCTGCTGTGGTCCAATCAGATCCTTCCTTTCCTCTTGTTGTGATCCAATCAGATCCCTCCTTTTATGCCACGGTCCAATCAGAGCTCTCCTTTCATCTTGCTGTGGTCCAATCAGATCGCTCCTTTCCTCCTGCTGTGGTCCAATCAGATCCCTCCTTTCCTCTTGCTGTGGTCCAATCAGATCCCTCCTTTTATGCCACAGTCCAATCAGAGCTCTCCTTTCATCTTGTTGTCGTCCAATCAGATTGCTCCTTTCCTACTGCTGTGGTCCAATCAGATCCCTCCTTTTATGCCACGGTCCAATCAGACCTCTCCTTTCCTCTTGCTGTCATCCAATCAGATCGCTGTTTTCCTCCTGCTGTGGTCCAATCAGAGCTCTCCTTTCATCTTGCTGTCGTCCAATCAGATCGCTTCTTTCCTCCTGCTGTGGTCCAATCAGATCCCTCCTTTCCTCTTGCTGTGGT
This sequence comes from Centroberyx gerrardi, assembly GCF_048128805.1. Lineage (NCBI taxonomy): Eukaryota > Metazoa > Chordata > Actinopteri > Beryciformes > Berycidae > Centroberyx > Centroberyx gerrardi. The sequence goes on along the minus strand of NC_136019.1, from coordinate 23,263,013 downwards.
CCAATCAGATCCCTCCTTTTATGCCACGGTCCAATCAGAGCTCTCCTTTCATCTTGCTGTCGTCCAATCAGATCGCTCCTTTCATCCTGCTGTGGTCCAATCAGATCCCTCCTTTCCTCTTGCTGTGGTCCAATCAGATCCCTCCTTTTATGCCACGGTCCAATCAGAGCTCTCCTTTCATCTTGCTGTGGTCCAATCAGATCCCTCCTTTTATGCCACGGTCCAATCAGAGCTGTCCTTTCATCTTGTTGTCGTCCAATCAGATTGCTCCTTTCCTACTGCTGTGGTCCAATCAGATCCCTCCTTTCCTCTTGCTGTGGTCCAATCAGATCGCTCCTTTTATGCCACGGTCCAATCAGAGCTCTCCTTTCATTTTGCTGTCGTCCAATCATATCGCTCCTTTCCTCCTGCTGTGGTCCAATCAGATCCCTCCTTTTATGCCACGGTCCAATCAGAGCTCTCCTTTCATCTTGCTGTCGTCCAATCAGATCGCTCCTTTCCTCCTGCTGTGGTCCAATCAGATCCCTCCTTTTATGCCACGGTCCAATCAGAGCTCTCCTTTCATCTTGCTGTCGTCCAATCAGATCGCTCCTTTCCTCCTGCTGTGGTCCAATCAGAGCTCTCCTTTCATCTTGCTGTCGTCCAATCAGATCTCTCCTTTCCTCCTGCTGTGGTCCAATCAGATCCCTCCTTTCCTCTTGCTGTGGTCCAATCAGATCCCTCCTTTTATGCCACGGTCCAATCAGAGCTCTCCTTTCATCTTGCTGTCGTCCAATCAGATCGCTCCTTTCCTCCTGCTGTGGTCCAATCAGAGCTCTCCTTTCATCTTGCTGTCGTCCAATCAGATCGCTCCTTTCCTCCTGCTGTGGTCCAATCAGATCCCTCCTTTCCTCTTTCTGTGGTCCAATCAGAACACTCCTTTTATGCCACGGTCCAATCAGAGCTCTCCTTTCATCTTGCTGTCGTCCAATCAGATCGCTCCTTTCCTCCTGCTGTGGTCCAATCAGATCCCTCCTTTCCTCTTGCTGTGGTCCAATCAGATCCCTCCTTTTATGCCACGGTCCAATCAGAGCTGTCCTTTCATCTTGCTGTCGTCCAATCAGATCGCTCCTTTCCTCCTGCTGTGGTCCAATCAGATCCCTCCTTTTATGCCACGGTCCAATCAGAGCTCTCCTTTCATCCTGCTGTGGTCCAATCAGATCGCTCCTTTCCTCCTGCTGTGGTCCAATCAGATCCCTCCTTTTATGCCACGGTCCAATCAGAGCTCTCCTTTCATCTTGCTGTCGTCCAATCAGATCGCTGTTTTCCTCCTGCTGTGGTCCAATCAGATCCTTCCTTTCCTCTTGTTGTGATCCAATCAGATCCCTCCTTTTATGCCACGGTCCAATCAGAGCTCTCCTTTCATCTTGCTGTCGTCCAATCAGATCGCTCCTTTCATCCTGCTGTGGTCCAATTAGATCCCTCCTTTCCTCTTGCTGTGGTCCAATCAGATCCCTCCTTTTATGCCACGGTCCAATCAGAGCTCTCCTTTCATCTTGCTGTCGTCCAATCAGATCGCTCCTTTCCTCCTGCTGTGGTCCAATCAGATCCCTCCTTTCTTCTTGCTGTGGTCCAATCAGATCGCTCCTTTTATGCCACGGTCCAATCAGAGCTCTCCTTTCATCTTGCTGTGGTCCAATCAGATCGCTCCTTTCCTTCTGCTGTGGTCCAATCAGATCCCTCCTTTCTTCTTGCTGTGGTCCAATCAGATCGCTCCTTTTATGCCACGGTCCAATCAGAGCTCTCCTTTCATCTTGCTGTGGTCCAATCAGATCGCTCCTTTCCTCCTGCTGTGGTCCAATCAGATCCCTCCTTTTATGCCACGGTCCAATCAGAGCTCTTCTTTCATCTTGCTGTCGTCCAATCAGATCGCTCCTTTCCTCCTGCTGTGGTCCAATCAGATCCCTCCTTTTATGCCACGGTCCAATCAGAGCTCTCCTTTCATCTTGCTGTCGTCCAATCAGATCGCTCCTTTCCTCCTGCTGTGGTCCAATCAGATCCCTCCTTTCTTCTTGCTGTGGTCCAATCAGATCGCTCCTTTTATGCCACGGTCGAATCAGAGCTCTCCTTTCATCTTGCTGTGGTCCAATCAGATCGCTCCTTTCCTCCTGCAGTGGTCCAATCAGATCCCTCCTTTTATGCCATGATCCAATCAGAGCTCACCTTTCATCTTGCTTTCGTCCAATCAGATCGCTTCTTTCCTCCTGCTGTGGTCCAATCAGATCCCTCCTTTCCTCTTGCTGTGGTCCAATCAGATCCCTCCTTTTATGCCACGGTCCAATCAGAGCTCTCCTTTCATCTTGCTGTCGTCCAATCAGATCGCTCATTTCCTCCTGCTGTGGTCCAATCAGATCCCTCCTTTTATGCCACGGTCCAATCAAAGCTCTCCTTTCATCTTGCTGTCCTCCAATCAGATCGCTGCTTTCCTCCTGCTGTGGTCCAATCAGATCCCTCCTTTCCTCTTGCTGTGGTCCAATCAGATCCCTCCTTTTATGCCACGGTCCAATCAGAGCTCTCCTTTCATCTTGCTGTCGTCCAATCAGATCGCTCCTTTCATCCTGCTGTGGTCCAATCAGATCCCTCCTTTCCTCTTGCTGTGGTCCAATCAGATCCCTCCTTTTATGCCACGGTCCAATCAGAGCTCTCCTATCATCTTGCTGTCGTCCAATCAGATCGCTCCTTTCCTACTGCTGTGGTCCAATCAGATCCCTCCTTTCTTCTTGCTGTGGTCCAATCAGATCGCTCCTTTTATGCCACGGTCCAATCAGAGCTCTCCTTTCATCTTGCTGTCGTCCAATCAGATCGCTCCTTTCCTCCTGCTGTGGTCCAATCAGATCCCTCCTTTCCTCTTTCTGTGGTCCAATAAGATCCCTCCTTTTATGCCACGGTACAATCAGAGCTCTCCTTTCATCTTGCTATCGTCCAATCAGATCGCTGCTTTCCTCCTGCTGTGGTCCAATCAGATCCCTCCTTTCCTCTTGCTGTGGTCCAATCAGATCGCTCCTTTCCTCCTGCTGTGGTCCAATCAGATCCCTCCTTTCCTCTTGCTGTGGTCCAATCAGATCCCTCCTTTTATGCCACGGTCCAATCAGAGCTCTCCTTTCATCTTGCTGTCGTCCAATCAGATTGCTCCTTTCCTCCTGCTGTGGTCCAATCAGATCCCTCCTTTCCTCTTGCTGTGGTCCAATCAGATCCCTCCTTTTATGCCACGGTCCAATCAGAGCTGTCCTTTCATCTTGTTGTCGTCCAATCAGATTGCTACTTTCCTACTGCTGTGGTCCAATCAGATCCCTCCTTTTATGCCACGGTCCAATCAGAGCTCTCCTTTCCTCTTGCTGTCATCCAATCAGATCGCTCCTTTCCTCCTGCTGTGGTCCAATCAGATCCCTCCTTTTATGCCACGGTCCAATCAGAGCTCTCCTTTCATCTTGCTGTCGTCCAATCAGATCGCTCCTTTCCTCCTGCTGTGGTCCAATCAGATCCCTCCTTTCTTCTTGCTGTGGTCCAATCAGATCGCTCCTTTTATGCCACGGTCCAATCAGACCTCTCCTTTGATCTTGCTTTGGTCCAATCAGATCGATCCTTTCCTCCTGCAGTGGTCCATCAAATCCCTCCTTTTATTCTATGGTCCAATCAGAGCTCTCCTTTCATCTTGCTGTCGTCCAATCAAATCGCTGCTTTCCTCCTGCTGTGGTCCAATCAGATCCTTCCTTTCCGCTTGTTGTGATCCAATCAGATCCCTCCTTTTATGCCACGGTCCAATCAGAGCTCTCCTTTCATCTTGCTGTGGTCCAATCAGATCGCTCCTTTCCTCCTGCTGTGGTCCAATCAGATCCCTCCTTTCCTCTTGCTGTGGTCCAATCAGATCCCTCCTTTTATGCCACAGTCCAATCAGAGCTCTCCTTTCATCTTGTTGTCGTCCAATCAGATTGCTCCTTTCCTACTGCTGTGGTCCAATCAGATCCCTCCTTTTATGCCACGGTCCAATCAGACCTCTCCTTTCCTCTTGCTGTCATCCAATCAGATCGCTGTTTTCCTCCTGCTGTGGTCCAATCAGAGCTCTCCTTTCATCTTGCTGTCGTCCAATCAGATCGCTCCTTTCCTCCTGCTGTGGTCCAATCAGATCCCTCCTTTCCTCTTGCTGTGGTCCAATCAGATCCCTCCTTTTATGCCACGGTCCAATCAGAGCTCTCCTTTCATCTTGCTGTCGTCCAATCAGATCGCTCCTTTCATCCTGCTGTGGTCCAATCAGATCCCTCCTTTCCTCTTGCTGTGGTCCAATCAGATCCCTCCTTTTATGCCACGGTCCAATCAGAGCTCTCCTTTCATCTTGCTGTGGTCCAATCAGATCCCTCCTTTTATGCCACGGTCCAATCAGAGCTGTCCTTTCATCTTGTTGTCGTCCAATCAGATTGCTCCTTTCCTACTGCTGTGGTCCAATCAGATCCCTCCTTTCCTCTTGCTGTGGTCCAATCAGATCGCTCCTTTTATGCCACGGTCCAATCAGAGCTCTCCTTTCATTTTGCTGTCGTCCAATCATATCGCTCCTTTCCTCCTGCTGTGGTCCAATCAGATCCCTCCTTTTATGCCACGGTCCAATCAGAGCTCTCCTTTCATCTTGCTGTCGTCCAATCAGATCGCTCCTTTCCTCCTGCTGTGGTCCAATCAGATCCCTCCTTTTATGCCACGGTCCAATCAGAGCTCTCCTTTCATCTTGCTGTCGTCCAATCAGATCGCTCCTTTCCTCCTGCTGTGGTCCAATCAGAGCTCTCCTTTCATCTTGCTGTCGTCCAATCAGATCTCTCCTTTCCTCCTGCTGTGGTCCAATCAGATCCCTCCTTTCCTCTTGCTGTGGTCCAATCAGATCCCTCCTTTTATGCCACGGTCCAATCAGAGCTCTCCTTTCATCTTGCTGTCGTCCAATCAGATTGCTCCTTTCCTCCTGCTGTGGTCCAATCAGAGCTCTCCTTTCATCTTGCTGTCGTCCAATCAGATCGCTCCTTTCCTCCTGCTGTGGTCCAATCAGATCCCTCCTTTCCTCTTTCTGTGGTCCAATCAGATCACTCCTTTTATGCCACGGTCCAATCAGAGCTCTCCTTTCATCTTGCTGTCGTCCAATCAGATCGCTCCTTTCCTCCTGCTGTGGTCCAATCAGATCCCTCCTTTCCTCTTGCTGTGGTCCAATCAGATCCCTCCTTTTATGCCACGGTCCAATCAGAGCTGTCCTTTCATCTTGCTGTCGTCCAATCAGATCGCTCCTTTCCTCCTGCTGTGGTCCAATCAGATCCCTCCTTTTATGCCACGGTCCAATCAGAGCTCTCCTTTCATCCTGCTGTGGTCCAATCAGATCGCTCCTTTCCTCCTGCTGTGGTCCAATCAGATCCCTCCTTTTATGCCACGGTCCAATCAGAGCTCTCCTTTCATCTTGCTGTCGTCCAATCAGATCGCTGTTTTCCTCCTGCTGTGGTCCAATCAGATCCTTCCTTTCCTCTTGTTGTGATCCAATCAGATCCCTCCTTTTATGCCACGGTCCAATCAGAGCTCTCCTTTCATCTTGCTGTCGTCCAATCAGATCGCTCCTTTCATCCTGCTGTGGTCCAATTAGATCCCTCCTTTCCTCTTGCTGTGGTCCAATCAGATCCCTCCTTTTATGCCACGGTCCAATCAGAGCTCTCCTTTCATCTTGCTGTCGTCCAATCAGATCGCTCCTTTCCTCCTGCTGTGGTCCAATCAGATCCCTCCTTTCTTCTTGCTGTGGTCCAATCAGATCGCTCCTTTTATGCCACGGTCCAATCAGAGCTCTCCTTTCATCTTGCTGTGGTCCAATCAGATCGCTCCTTTCCTTCTGCTGTGGTCCAATCAGATCCCTCCTTTCTTCTTGCTGTGGTCCAATCAGATCGCTCCTTTTATGCCACGGTCCAATCAGAGCTCTCCTTTCATCTTGCTGTGGTCCAATCAGATCGCTCCTTTCCTCCTGCTGTGGTCCAATCAGATCCCTCCTTTTATGCCACGGTCCAATCAGAGCTCTTCTTTCATCTTGCTGTCGTCCAATCAGATCGCTCCTTTCCTCCTGCTGTGGTCCAATCAGATCCCTCCTTTTATGCCACGGTCCAATCAGAGCTCTCCTTTCATCTTGCTGTCGTCCAATCAGATCGCTCCTTTCCTCCTGCTGTGGTCCAATCAGATCCCTCCTTTCTTCTTGCTGTGGTCCAATCAGATCGCTCCTTTTATGCCACGGTCGAATCAGAGCTCTCCTTTCATCTTGCTGTGGTCCAATCAGATCGCTCCTTTCCTCCTGCAGTGGTCCAATCAGATCCCTCCTTTTATGCCATGATCCAATCAGAGCTCACCTTTCATCTTGCTTTCGTCCAATCAGATCGCTTCTTTCCTCCTGCTGTGGTCCAATCAGATCCCTCCTTTCCTCTTGCTGTGGTCCAATCAGATCCCTCCTTTTATGCCACGGTCCAATCAGAGCTCTCCTTTCATCTTGCTGTCGTCCAATCAGATCGCTCATTTCCTCCTGCTGTGGTCCAATCAGATCCCTCCTTTTATGCCACGGTCCAATCAAAGCTCTCCTTTCATCTTGCTGTCCTCCAATCAGATCGCTGCTTTCCTCCTGCTGTGGTCCAATCAGATCCCTCCTTTCCTCTTGCTGTGGTCCAATCAGATCCCTCCTTTTATGCCACGGTCCAATCAGAGCTCTCCTTTCATCTTGCTGTCGTCCAATCAGATCGCTCCTTTCATCCTGCTGTGGTCCAATCAGATCCCTCCTTTCCTCTTGCTGTGGTCCAATCAGATCCCTCCTTTTATGCCACGGTCCAATCAGAGCTCTCCTATCATCTTGCTGTCGTCCAATCAGATCGCTCCTTTCCTACTGCTGTGGTCCAATCAGATCCCTCCTTTCTTCTTGCTGTGGTCCAATCAGATCGCTCCTTTTATGCCACGGTCCAATCAGAGCTCTCCTTTCATCTTGCTGTGGTCCAATCAGATCGCTCCTTTCCTCCTGCAGTGGTCCAATCAGATCCCTCCTTTTATGCCACGGTCAAATCAGAGCTCTCCTTTCATCTTGCTGTCGTCCAATCAGATCGCTCCTTTCCTCCTGCTGTGCTCCAATCAGATCCCTCCTTTCCTCTTGCTGTGGTCCAATCAGATCCCTCCTTTTATGCCACGGTCCAATCAGAGCTCTCCTTTCATCTTGCTGTCGTCCAATCAGATCGCTCCTTTCCTCCTGCTGTGGTCCAATCAGATCCCTCCTTTCCTCTTGCTGTGGTCCAATCAGATTGCTCCTTTTATGCCACGGTCCAATCAGAGCTCTCCTTTCATCTTGCTGTCGTCCAATCATATCGCTACTTTACTCCTGCTGTGGTCCAATCAGATCCCTCCTTTTATGCCACGGTCCTATCAGAGCTCTCCTTTCATCTTGCTGTCGTCCAATCAGATCGCTCCTTTCCTCCTGCTGTGGTCCAATCAGAGCTCTCCTTTCATCTTGCTGTCGTCCAATCAGATCTCTCCTTTCCTCCTGCTGTGGTCCAATCAGATCCCTCCTTTCCTCTTGCTGTGGTCCAATCAGATCCCTCCTTTTATGCCACGGTCCAATCAGAGCTCTCCTTTCATCTTGCTGTCGTCCAATCAGATCGCTCCTTTCCTCCTGCTGTGGTCCAATCAGATCCCTCCTTTCCTCTTACTGTGGTCCAATCAGATCGCTCCTTTTATGCCACGGTCCAATCAGAGCTCTCCTTTCCTCTTGCTGTCATCCAATCAGATCGCTCCTTTCCTCCTGCTGTGGTCCAATCAGATCCCTCCTTTTATGCCACGGTCCAATCAGAGCTCTCCTTTCATCTTGCTGTCGTCCAATCAGATCCCTCCTTTCCTCCTGCTGTGGTCCAATCAGATCCCTCCTTTTATGCCACGGTCCAATCAGAGCTCTCCTTTCATCTTGCTGTCGTCCAATCAGATCGCTCCTTTCCTCCTGCTGTGGTCCAATCAGAGCTCACCTTTCATCTTGCTTTCGTCCAATCAGATCGCTTCTTTCCTCCTGCTGTGGTCCAATCAGATCCCTCCTTTCCTCTTGCTGTGGTCCAATCAGATCCCTCCTTTTATGCCACGGTCCAATCAGAGCTCTCCTTTCATCTTGCTGTCGTCCAATCAGATCGCTCCTTTCATCCTGCTGTGGTCCAATCAGATCCCTCCTTTCCTCTTGCTGTGGTCCAATCAGATCCCTCCTTTTATGCCACGGTCCAATCAGAGCTCTCCTATCATCTTGCTGTGGTCCAATCAGATCGCTCCTTTCCTCCTGCTGTGGTCCAATCAGATCCCTCCTTTCCTCTTGCTGTGGTCCAATCAGATCCCTCCTTTTATGCAACGGTCCAATCAGAGCTGTCCTTTCATCTTGCTGTCGTCCAATCAGATCGCTCATTTCCTACTGCTGTGGTCCAATCAGATCCCTCCTTTTATGCCACGGTCCAATCAGAGCTCTCCTTTCCTCTTGCTGTCATCCAATCAGATCGCTCCTTTCCTCCTGCTGTGGTGCAATCAGATCCCTCCTTTTATGCCACGGTCCAATCAGATCTCTCCTTTCATCTTGCTGTCGTCCAATCAGATCTCTCCTTTCCTCCTGCTGTGGTCCAATCAGAGCTCTCCTTTCCTCTTGCTGTCATCCAATCAGATCGCTCCTTTCCTCCTGCTGTGGTCCAATCAGATGCCTCCTTTTATGCCACGGTCCAATCAGAGCTCTCCTTTCATCTTGCTGTCGTCCAATCAGATCCCTCCTTTCCTCCTGCTGTGGTCCAATCAGAGCTCTCCTTTCATCTTGCTGTCGTCCAATCAGATCGCTCCTTTCCTCCTGCTGTGATCCAATCAGATCCCTCCTTTCCTCTTGCTGTGGTCCAATCAGATCACTCCTTTTATGCCACGGTCCAATCAGAGCTCTCCTTTCATCTTGCTGTCGTCCAATCAGATCGCTCCTTTCCTCCTGCTGTGGTCCAATCAGATCGCTCGTTTCCTCCTGCTGTGGTCCAATCAGATCCCTCCTTTCTTCTTTCTGTTGTCCAATCAGATCCCTCCTTTTATGCCACGGTCCAATCAGAGCTCTCCTTTCATCTTGCTGTGGTCCAATAAGATCGCTCCTTTCCTCCTGCTGTGGTCCAATCAGAGCTCTCCTTTCATCTTGCTGTCGTCCAATCAGATCGCTCCTTTCCTCCTGCTGTGATCCAATCAGATCCCTCCTTTCCTCTTGCTGTGGTCCAATCAGATCACTCCTTTTATGCCACGGTCCAATCAGAGCTCTCCTTTCATCTTGCTGTCGTCCAATCAAATCGCTCCTTTCCTCCTGCTGTGGTCCAATCAGATCGCTCGTTTCCTCCTGCTGTGGTCCAATCAGATCCCTCCTTTCTTCTTTCTGTTGTCCAATCAGATCCCTCCTTTTATGCCACGGTCCAATCAGAGCTCTCCTTTCATCTTGCTGTCGTCCAATGAGATCGCTGCTTTCCTCCTGCTGTGGTCCAATCAGATCCCTCCTTTCCTCTTTCTGTGGTCCAATCAGATCTCTCCTTTTATGCCACGGTCCAATCAGAGCTCTCCTTTCATCTTGCTGTCGTCCAATCAGATCGCTCCTTTCCTCCTGCTGTGGCCCAATCAGATCCCTCCTTTCCTCTTTTTGTGGTCCAATCAGATCCCTCCTTTTATGCCACGGTCCAATCAGAGCTCTCCTTTCATCTTGCTGTCGTCCAATCAGATCGCTCCTTTCCTCCTGCTGTGGTCCAATCAGATCCCTCCTTTCCTCTTGCTGTGGTCCAATCAGATCCCTCCTTTTATGCCACGGTCCAATCAGAGCTCTCCTTTCATCTTGCTGTCGTCCAATCAGATCGCTCCTTTCATCCTGCTGTGGTCCAATCAGATCCCTCCTTTCCTCTTGCTGTGGTCCAATCAGATCCCTCCTTTTATGCCACGGTCCAATCAGAGCTCTCCTATCATCTTGCTGTGGTCCAATCAGATCGCTCCTTTCCTCCTGCTGTGGTCCAATCAGATCCCTCCTTTCCTCTTGCTGTGGTCCAATCAGATCCCTCCTTTTATGCAACGGTCCAATCAGAGCTGTCCTTTCATCTTGCTGTCGTCCAATCAGATCGCTCATTTCCTACTGCTGTGGTCCAATCAGATCCCTCCTTTTATGCCACGGTCCAATCAGAGCTCTCCTTTCCTCTTGCTGTCATCCAATCAGATCGCTCCTTTCCTCCTGCTGTGGTGCAATCAGATCCCTCCTTTTATGCCACGGTCCAATCAGATCTCTCCTTTCATCTTGCTGTCGTCCAATCAGATCTCTCCTTTCCTCCTGCTGTGGTCCAATCAGAGCTCTCCTTTCCTCTTGCTGTCATCCAATCAGATCGCTCCTTTCCTCCTGCTGTGGTCCAATCAGATGCCTCCTTTTATGCCACGGTCCAATCAGAGCTCTCCTTTCATCTTGCTGTCGTCCAATCAGATCCCTCCTTTCCTCCTGCTGTGGTCCAATCAGAGCTCTCCTTTCATCTTGCTGTCGTCCAATCAGATCGCTCCTTTCCTCCTGCTGTGATCCAATCAGATCCCTCCTTTCCTCTTGCTGTGGTCCAATCAGATCACTCCTTTTATGCCACGGTCCAATCAGAGCTCTCCTTTCATCTTGCTGTCGTCCAATCAGATCGCTCCTTTCCTCCTGCTGTGGTCCAATCAGATCGCTCGTTTCCTCCTGCTGTGGTCCAATCAGATCCCTCCTTTCTTCTTTCTGTTGTCCAATCAGATCCCTCCTTTTATGCCACGGTCCAATCAGAGCTCTCCTTTCATCTTGCTGTGGTCCAATAAGATCGCTCCTTTCCTCCTGCTGTGGTCCAATCAGAGCTCTCCTTTCATCTTGCTGTCGTCCAATCAGATCGCTCCTTTCCTCCTGCTGTGATCCAATCAGATCCCTCCTTTCCTCTTGCTGTGGTCCAATCAGATCACTCCTTTTATGCCACGGTCCAATCAGAGCTCTCCTTTCATCTTGCTGTCGTCCAATCAAATCGCTCCTTTCCTCCTGCTGTGGTCCAATCAGATCGCTCGTTTCCTCCTGCTGTGGTCCAATCAGATCCCTCCTTTCTTCTTTCTGTTGTCCAATCAGATCCCTCCTTTTATGCCACGGTCCAATCAGAGCTCTCCTTTCATCTTGCTGTCGTCCAATGAGATCGCTGCTTTCCTCCTGCTGTGGTCCAATCAGATCCCTCCTTTCCTCTTTCTGTGGTCCAATCAGATCTCTCCTTTTATGCCACGGTCCAATCAGAGCTCTCCTTTCATCTTGCTGTCGTCCAATCAGATCGCTCCTTTCCTCCTGCTGTGGCCCAATCAGATCCCTCCTTTCCTCTTTTTGTGGTCCAATCAGATCCCTCCTTTTATGCCACGGTCCAATCAGAGCTCTCCTTTCATCTTGCTGTCGTCCAATCAGATCGCTCCTTTCCTCCTGCTGTGGTCCAATCAGATCCCTCCTTTCCTCTTGCTGTGGTCCAATCAGATCCCTCCTTTTATGCCACGGTCCAATCAGAACTCTCCTTTCATCTTGCTGTCGTCCAATCAGATCGCTCCTTTCCTCCTGCTGTGGTCCAATCAGATCCCTCCTTTCCTCTTGCTTTGGTCCAATCAGATCCCTCCTTTTATGCCACGGTCCAATCAGAGCTCTCCTTTCATCTTGCTGTCGTCCAATCAGATCGCTCCTTTACTCCTGCTGTGGTCCAATCAGATCCCTCCTTTACTTTTGCTGTGGTCCAATCAGATCCCTCCTTTTATGCCACGGTCCAATCAGAGCTCTCCTTTCATCTTGCTGTCGTCCAATCAGATCGCTCCTTTCCTCCTGCTGTGGTCCAATCAGATCCCTCCTTTCCTCTTTTTGTGGTCCAATCAGATCCCTCCTTTTATGCCACGGTCCAATCAGAGCTCTCCTTTCATCTTGCTGTCGTCCAATCAGATCGCTCCTTTCCTCCTGCTGTCGTCCAATCAGATCGCTCCTTTCCTCCTGCTGTGGTCCAATCAGATCCCTCATTTCCTCTTTTTGTGGTCCAATCAGATCCCTCCTTTTATGCCACGGTCCAATCAGAGCTCTCCTTTCATCTTGCTGTCATCCAATCAGATCGCTCCTTTCCTCCTGCTGTCGTCCAATCAGATCGCTCCTTTCCTCCTGCTGTCGTCCAATCAGATCGCTCCTTTCCTCCTGCTGTGGTCCAATCAGATCCCTCCTTTTATGCCACGGTCCAATCAGATCGCTCCTTTCCTCCTGCAGTGGTCCAATCAGATCCCTCCTTTTATGCCACGGTCCAATCAGAGCTCACCTTTCATCTTGCTGTGGTCCAATCAGATCGCTCCTTTCCTCCTGCTGTGGTCCAATCAGATCCCTCCTTTCCTCTTGCTGTGGTCCAATCAGATCCCTCCTTTTATGCCAGGGTCCAATCAGAGCTCTCCTTTCATCTTGCTGTCGTCCAATCAGATCGCTCCTTTCCTCCTGCTGTGGTCCAATCAGATCCCTCCTTTCCTCTTGCTGTGGTGCAATCTGATCCCTCCTTTTATGCCACAGTCCAATCAGAGCATTCCTTTCATCTTGCTGTCGTCCAATCAGATCGCTCCTTTCCTCCTGCTGTGGTCCAATCAGATCCCTCCTTTCCTCTTGCTGTGGTCCAATCAGATCCCTCCTTTTATGCCACAGTCCAATCAGAGCTCTCCTTTCATCTTGCTTTCATCCAATCAGATCGCTCCTTTTCTCCTGCTGTGGTCCAATCAGATCGCTCCTTTCCTCTTGCTGTGGTCCAATCAGATTCCTCCTTTTATGCCACGGTCCAATCAGATCGCTCCTTTCCTCCTGCTGTGGTCCAATCAGATCCATCCTTTCCTCTTGCTGTGGTCCAATCAGATCCCTCTTTTTATGCCACGGTCCAATCAGAGCTCTCCTTTCATCTTGCTGTCGTCCAATCAGATCGCTGCTTTCCTCCTGCTGTGGTCCAATCAGATCCCTCCTTTCCTCTTGCTGTGGTCCAATCAGATCGCTCCTTTTATGCCACGGTCCAATCAGAGCTCTCCTTTCATCTTGCTGTCGTCCAATCAGATCGCTGCTTTCCTCCTGCTGTGGTCCAATAAGATCCCTCCTTTCCTCTTGCTGTGGTCCAATCAGATCCCTCCTTTTATGCCACGGTCCAATCAGAGCTCTCCTTTCATCTTGCTGTCGTCCAATCAGATCGCTCCTTTCCTCCTGCTGTGGTCCAATAAGATCCCTCCTTTCCTCTTGCTGTGGTCCAATCAGATCCCTCCTTTTATGCCACGGTCCAATCAGAGCTCTCCTTTCATCTTGCTGTCGTCCAATCAAATCGCTCCTTTCCTCCTGCTGTGGTCCAATCAGATCCCTCCTTTCCGCTTGCTGTGGTCCAATCAGATCCCTCCTTTTATGCCACGGTCCAATCAGATCGCTCCTTTCATCTTGCTGTCGTCCAATCAGATCGCTCCTTTTCTCCTGCTGTGGTACAATCAGATCCCTCCTTTTATGCCACGGTCCAATCAGAGCTCTCCTTTCATCTTGCTGTCGTCCAATCAGATCGCTGCTTTCCTCCTGCTGTGGGCCAATCAGATCCCTCCTTTCCTCTTGCTGTTGTCCAATCAGATCTCTCCTTTTATTCCACGGTCCAATCAGAGCTCTCCTTTCCTCTTGATGTGGTCCAATCAGATCCCTCCCTTTATGCCACGGTCCAATCAGAGCTCTCCTTTCATCTTGCTGTCGTCCAATCAGATCGCTCCTTTCCTCCTGCTGTGGTCAAATCAGATCCCTCCTTTTATGCCATGGTCCAATCAGAGCTCTCCTTTCCTCCTGCTGTGGTCCAATCAGATCCCTACTTTCCTCTTGCTATGATCCAATCAGATCCCTCCTTTTATGCCATGGTCCAATCAGAGCTCTCCTTTCATCTTGCTGTCGTCCAATCAGATCGCTCCTTTCCTCCTGCTGTGGTCCAATCAGATCCCTCCTTTTATGCCACGGTCCAATCAGAGCTCTCCTTTCATCTTGCTGTCTTCCAATCAGATCCCTCCTTTCCTCTTGCTGTTGTCCAATCAGATCTCTCCTTTTATTCCACGGTCCAATCAGAGCTCTCCTTTCATCTTGCTGTCGTCCAATCAGATCGCTCCTTTCCTCCTGCTGTGGTCCAATCAGATCCCTCCTTTCCTCTTTGTATGGTCCAATCAGATCCCTCCTTTTATGCCATGGTCCAATCAGAGCTCTCCTTTCATGTTGCTGTAGTCCAATCAGATCTCTCCTTTCTTTTTGCTATCGTCCAATCAGATCCCTCATTTTATGCCATGGTCCAATCAGATCTCTCCTTTCCTCCTGCTGTAGTCCAAACAGATCTCTCCTTTCCTCCTGATGTGGTCCAATCAGATCACTCCAGAAAATGGTGTTGGTGTGTTTAGACAATGAAAACAGCGTTGATAGCTCCAAACAGCCTTTAAACCCAAAAAACGCTGTTTCTACCTCCGCATAGCCTTTAGATGCTGAAAACGGCGTTTCTCCCTCCAAATAGCCTTTAAACCCCAAAAATGTTGTTTCTCCATCCGAACAGCCTTTAGACAGGGAGAACAGCGTTTCTCCCTCCAAACAGCCTTTAGACACCGAAAACGGCGTTTCTACCTCCGAACAGCTTTTAGACACAGAAAACGGCCTTCGTAGCTCCAAAAAGCCTTAAACCCAAAAAACGGTGTTTCTACCTCCGAACAGTCTTTAGACACCGAAACGGCGTTTGTAGCTTCAAACAACCTTTAAACCCAAAAAACGCTGTTTCTACCTCCGAACAGCCTTTAGACATCGAAAACGGCGTTGGTAGCTCCAAACAGCCTTTAAACCCTTTAAACGCTGTTTCTACCTGCGAACAACCTTTAGACACCGAAAACGGCGTTTCTCCCTCCAAACAGCCTTTAAACCCCAAAAACGCTGTTTCTACCTCTGAACAGCCTTTAGACACAGAAAACAGAGACCCCTGGCTGCTTAAAATCAGACATTTAGTGTGGTCAATACCACACAGCTTTCAGAGCTGGGTCAGAGGTCAAATCTGTTCTGTATATTTAGCCTGGTCTTTCAGGCTAGCATGATCTGATTTACTGGAGTGACACCTCAATTTAAAGCTCAGATTCAGACCTTTTCATAGAGTCCAACATTGTTCATTTTAAACCTTCTGGTGGCTAGCAGCACACTGATGAATTATGGTTATATTCAGCTGTTTTTAAAAGGCCTGCAGCCAACAGGTTTTATATTCTAACTTATCCTCCTGTATTTCTGGTAAACCTGCTTCAAATCAAACATGTTGCACATCAAATTAAAGCTTAGGTTCTCTTCTTTCCATCAATTGTTGGCTTTCCATCCTATCACAACCTGGCTGCTTAAAATCAGACATTTAGTGTGGTCAATACCACACAGCTTTCAGAGCTGGGTCAGAGGTCAAATCTGTTCTGTATATTTAGCCTGATCTTTCAGGCTAGCATGATCTGATTTACTGGAGTGACACCTCAATTTAAAGCTCAGATTCAGACCTTTTCATAGAGTCCAACATTGTTGATTTTACCCTCTCTGGTGGCTAGCAGCACACTGATGAATTATGGTTACATTCAGCTGTTTTCAAAAGGCCTGCAGCCAACTGGTTTTCTATTCTAACTTATCCTCCTGTATTTCTGGTAAACCTGCTTCAAATCAAACATGTTGCACATCAAATTAAAGCTTAGGTTCTCTTCTTTCCATCAATTGTTGGCTTTCCATCATAGCACAACCTGGCTGCTTAAAATCAGACATTTAGTGTGGTCAATACCACACAGCTTTCAGAGCTGGG
The DNA here is from genome assembly GCF_048128805.1 of Centroberyx gerrardi. NCBI lineage: Eukaryota > Metazoa > Chordata > Actinopteri > Beryciformes > Berycidae > Centroberyx > Centroberyx gerrardi. The sequence goes on along the minus strand of NC_136019.1, from coordinate 23,247,129 downwards.
TCAGAGGTCAAATCTGTTCTGTATATTTAGCCTGGTCTTTCAGGCTAGCATGATCTGATTTACTGGAGTGACACCTCAATTTAAAGCTCAGATTCAGACCTTTTCATAGAGTCCAACATTGTTGAGTTTACCCCTTCTGGTGGCTAGCAGCACACTGATGAAGTATGGTTACATTCAGCTGTTTTCAAAAGGCCTGCAGCCAACTGGTTTTCTATTCTAACTTATCCTCCTGTATTTCTGGGTTACCTGCTTCAAATCAAACATGTTGCACATCAAATTAAAGCTTAGG